>NC_079223.1:26704578-27004578 GCF_029633865.1 Lampris incognitus | reverse complement strand
ATTAACCTCTTGACATCTTCTCTTTAAAATCACAAACCAAACAGGCTGACAACCAAAGTTCAACAGCCTTCTCACCGCGATGACAGCGAACTCGACTTCCTCATTCACATCCTCAGCGGTGAAGTCAACGTCACTCAGATTCTCTTTAACGTCAAACGACAGATCTCCGTGTTCCTCAGATGTAATCACTCCCTCGCTGTCTTTCAGGCTGGCGATGACGCCCTGGATTCAAAGAACATAAGTCAGAAGTCACTAATAGATACAGATCTGGTATATCAACATGGATAATTATCAGCATCTTAAAAAAAAGGCTGAACTTAGAAAGCAGAGTGCACTCAGTAGAGTGCAGATCCACGCCAGACCTATCTCCCTTTCTCCGGGGCTCGGACTTGGAGACAAACCACCCCTTTTTTGGCCTACAGGGTGAAGAGAAAATACAGAAGCACTGCCTGTGTATCTCCCGTTCGCCTGTGGTCGGACTTAGGTGAAAAACAAGCTGAGGAGTTAGTACTCAATTGAAAGTTTTTAATATGTGACACTCAAGTTAAAAAAATCTACCTAATACAAATGCCTGTCATTCTGTGGATGCAGAGCCTGAATGCGACCGACTCTGAAAAGAACTTGCATTTTGGTCTGACCCTAACCCTGTCTTTATTTTCATAATATAATAAAGCTGGGTAAACTGTTTACACTCACGCATGCACGATTCACATCTAGCATTGACTCAGATCTGGCAGTGACAAGAATATGCAACACTTCCTGCTTTGACTTCAACCTAGAGGAAGCTGTTCCTTTATAACTTTCGAATTTTTTGGATTATCAAAATTCTTTTAATAACATGTCGCTGCCCAAACCAAGTCAGTGTTGCTCAAGCGAGCTAGAAAGTGAATGAACAGAGGGAGCGGTGAAAGCGAGCATTAACATTTTTGTTGTTTTTTATTTATTTATTTCCGATTCTTCCCTTTTTCTCCCAATTTAGTGGCCAATCGCTTCCTATTCTAGTTCAAACACTCACCCCTCGTACTGCATGCGTTCGCCAACTGCATCTCTCCGGCCGGCAGTCTCGAAGGAGACGCCTCGCCACGTCCGTCACAAGGCGAATCCAGGCCGAACCACTGCTTTTCCCGACACACACACAGACGCATTCATGTGACGAACACAGGCCGACACACCCACATCTGGCTTCCCAACCGCAGACACGGCCAATTGTGTCTCTAGAGGCGCCTGACCAAGCTGGAGGTAACATGGGGATTCGAACCAAAGATCCTTGTGTTGGTAGGCGACGGAATAGACCACTACGCTACCTGGGCGCTCAAAACCACTAAATTCTAACCAGCAGGAGGAAAAACTCCAATCCAAATCGCTTCTCTAATTTTATTCAACAAAAAACATCAACTTTCTTTCTCAATCCAAATAATATCCTCACTTTCAAGTCATTTAATCTAATCTAATTTTTCAATTAAGAATTGCTTTTAATCGGGGCATCCAGGTGGCATGGCAGTCCATTCCATCGCCTACCAACATGGGGATTGCCGGTTCGAATCCTTGTGTTACCTCCAGCTTGGTCAGGCATCCCTACAGACACAATTGGCCATGTCTGCGGGTGGGAAGCCGGATGTGGGTATGTGTCCTGGTCACTGCTCAAGCGCCTCCTTTGGTCAGTCTGGGCGCCTGTTCGGGGGGAGGGGGAACTGGGGGGATTAGCGTGATCCTCCCATGTATTACATCTGCCTGGTGAACCTCCTGACTGTCAGGTGAAAAGAAGCAGCTGGCGATGCCACATGTATCGGAGGAGGCATGTGGTAGTCTGCAGCCCACCCTGGATCAGCAGAGGGAGTGGAGCAGCGACTGAGATGGCTCGGAAGAGTGGGGTAATTTGCTGGATACCATTGGGGAGAAAAAGGGGGGAAATCAACCGCCCCCCCCCAAAAAAAAGAATTGCTTTGAATCAAATGATTTTGTTTTGATATGTGTAATACTTTTATTCCTTATTTAGGATACTGTCTCTAAGAAATCTTGATACTGAATTAGAATGAAGTTGGAACTTTCACACTCGCTGGATTACTGCTGATTGATACCTTGCATGGGAGAAATCAAATAATGGAACACGATACAACTCATTTAAACATACAGACAGACAGGCAGGCCTTACCAGTTCTCTTGTCTCCTTGGTGTGGCTGTAGGTCGCTGGGATTTTGGGTTTGATATTTGTGGCTCTTCTCTTCTCGGTCACAATGTCTGTCAGCAGGTTGATCAGCACTTGGTCATTCTTCAGGAGCGTGACATTCGAGTCCTTCCTGTCGAAGGTTAGGTTGGTCCGCAATGGGCCAATGTTGACGTGGACCTGGCCTGGATACTGCCTCTCTCCAGGCTACACAAACACACACACACACACACACACACACACACACACACACACACACACACACACACACACACACGCACACACGCGCACACACGCGCGCACAGGATGTAGCTGGTCACCATGGTTCAGGGAGGTTGGGTGTTGAAGCTTGGCTCAAGAACATTTTGGCAGCTGTAGGGATGAACCCTGTTACAGGACAATACTCAATCCACTAAGAGACCCAGTCAAACAGTTTGTCAAATTGTTACTTTTAATATTAATTTGGCATTTTGGCACCTCAAGGCTCAGGGCCTGTTTAATGTGGCCCTGGTTAAGTGTAGTTATCCTAACTGGGTGTTTGTCAAAGCCAGGAAGACGCCCAAACAGTGCACCAGCCGATCGAAGAGAGGAGAAGGACAACTACTGCCTAAGCGTAAACCAGTGGTGATTCGGTATGTGGCAGGAATGTCGGAAAAGTTGAGATGTGTATTTTCCAAACATCGCCTCTCAGTTGCTTTCAAACCCCAAAACACACAGTGCCAGAAATTGGTCCACCCCAAGGATCGGGTCCCCTGGCATAAACACAATATAGTATATGCTGTTAAGTGCCAGGAGGTTACCGTGATTTGTACATTGGGAAAACTAAACAGATGCTGGCCAAGAGGATGGCACAACACAGAAGAGCTTAACATGTCAGGCCTGGATTCCACAGTCTACACCCATCTACAGGCCAGTGGCCACTCTTTCAAGGATGAGGATGGGCACATTCTTGATAGGGATACGCTAGTTTGAACGGGGAGTCAAAGAGACCATCTATGTGAAGAAGGAATGACCATCCCTGAACTGAGGGGGAGAGGGGCTAAGAGTACATCTGTCGCCATCTTACAATGCTATGATTGCAAACATTCCCAAATCGTCTGTGAATAATACACATGGCCATTGAAACTCTAGTTAATAGTCACGCCTATCTGCATATGAAACTGATTGTTGGTTTCGGTCACTATGCAACAGTATTGTTTTATAAGGATGGGGATGCCGATATTTTTTTTTTTTCCAGGGCGAATACCGATATTGATTATCAGTAAATTATGGTGAACATTAACCAATATTTGGGGCCGCTATTCGGTTGCAGTAAATGTAAAAAATTTTGCACCAAAATTTACAGCAACACAAACCCCATCACAAGACTGCCTTTAAATTAACACGTTGGACTGAATTATTTGTAAAACAGAAAATATTTGAAAAAATAAAGTGCATAATCCTCAAGGCACTAGATAACAATCTGAGTGGAAATCTTTTTTAATTAAATATAAAAAACTTACAAAACATGAATAAGAAATTAATTAAACTACATGGACAGCAGGAAGTAAACTTTAATCAAACTGAGTAATTATAAAATTAAAATAATTTCACATAAATTGGTTAAAGTGCTCCCAGCAGGCCTTGACTGAACTGTATGGAAAAATGTACATTAGTGTCATTATGTTCCCTTTCTCTTATCTTAAAAGTGATAGTTCGAGTTTTTTTGAAGTGTGGTTGCATGAGGTACTAATCAATAGTCAGTGTATTACCTGCAGTAGATGGGAGTCTGTGTGCTCCCAATTTGGAGAGTCAGCGGGAGCAACCAGCACGGAAGTTGAGGAATGGGACACAGACAAAACCCAGCCATGTGTGTTTGTTTTTTTTTTGTTTTTTTTTAAGATTCAGTTATATACGAATTTGGAACATTCACTGACAGCCCTACCAGTTTACCAAAGAGTTGGCCTTTGCTCTCTCCCTTTATGAAAGTTTATGATAGTTTTTAAAAGCAACTGTCAATAACGTATTTTGAAGGAACGATGTTGCCAATGTTGAGAAGATTTAAAGAATTTGCAAAATTTAGAAATGCCTTGAAAAATGTTCAGGTGAGTTCCAGCTACATAAAGGTTGTAGCTTCATTTTAAAGTTTATTTTCATAACCTTGCTCCTGTGCAACGAAATCTGATTGCTACATTTATTGGAGTGTCTAATAGATTTTACTCCTGATAAGGCTGTAGTTATGCTTTTGAACGCACACCCTGACCATTCTTGCTTGCCGTTTTTCTACAAGTTTCCCCTTCCTCCTCTTTTCACATCTCTCCTCTTTATGTGATTATGTCCAAACCTTTTTGCTGTATGTAAGGAAATAGTAAAGATTTTCAATATGTGATTAAAAAAAAAAATCGGCTTGGACGGTAAAAATATGCCGACAACGATAATATGAAAAATGACAAATATCCAAGCCGATAATCGGCCAGACTGATAATCATTCGATCCCAAGTCCAGATGAACTGATTCAACTTTCTTTGATTAGGTACACAGTATTTACCTGAGGCTCTACGATGGGCTGGCTGACTACAGCTTCATAGATCTCTGTGTCAATATTCTCTGTTCCTCCAGGAGCCACTTTTACATCTGTGGCTATCTGACTGTTCTGTTGATAAAAACACCAAATATGACTGAAAATACCATGTCGCTCTATAACAGAACATTATTCTACAATATTGTTTTAATTTTTATCAATATTTTAAGACCAATCCAACCAAGCTTCATCATTTAAACTTCATTGTTAAAGACATTTAAATGTTTAAACTAATTGGGAGATGATGACACACCTTCTCCTTGCAGGCTGTGAAATGAACTCTGACCCCGGGGGTCATGGCCTTGGGGTTGCCAAAAAAGGCATCAAAGCTGAAGGTAAACTTCTTTAGGTCCTCCCTCTCTATGTAGCCAAAGGCCGGCTGTGGACAAGGCATAAATAAAATGCATTACTTCTCATGTCAATTAATATTTACCTCACACATCAGAAAACTAGACAGAGGAACAAAGCCATCATATAAACAGGTCTGTGTCATTTTTAGGCCACTGTCACTCTGTCAATAACCAGCACTACCAAGTGCTGTCACAAGAAGGAGAGGTAAACTGTTGAGAAACTCCACATTGTCAATTAAGTATCAGGACTCCAACATGGAGCCTGATACTGAGGAGGAGGACCAAGAAAGGCATAGCAGAACTTACCCCAATAAAGGAGATGATCCCTGTGGACCTGCCTGGTGGAGGTCTGCCAATGGCCACACATGAAGACAAAAAAACAAAAACAAAAACAAAACAACCAGTCAGGCTAATAAAGCCAGGACATACTGTTTATACAGTAAAAATGCACCAATACAAAAATAAATGAATAGATTAAAAGGAAAAAGGAGAGTTCATCTGAAACACATAACACCCTGGTAAGAACATAAAGAAGAAGAACCCACTTTATTTTGTCATTGTATTCTTACAACGAATTATATTCTTACAATGAATTTGTTCTCTGCATTTAACCCATCCTATTGCAATGGGCAGCTGCAGTGCCCTGGGACCAACTCCAGGTCTTCTTTCCATTGCCTTGCTCAGGGGCAGAGGCAGGAGTATTAACCCTAACAAGCATGTCTTTTTGATGGTGGAGGGAAACCGGAGTACCCGGAGGAAACCCAATCAGACACGGAGAGAACATGCAAACTCCACACAGAAAGGACCCGAGATGGCCTGGGGTTCAAACCCAGGACCTTCTTGCTGTGAGGCAATAGCGCTAACCACTGGGCCACCATGCTGCCCAGTGGTTAAAAAGATGTAGATTCCTCTAGTTTACAACAAATTCAATGATTTACATACAGCACTGTATGTTCTATTAAATAAATGTATCACACTGATTATCTGCAGGTTTCATCAAGATACATTCAAGACGTTTTAAGACCTTTTAATGACATGTGTAATGATGAAAGATTTCATAAATGAAATATTGTAAAATAAAAACTACTACTCTCACCATAATTTACTGAAACACTCCATAACAAACCAGAAGCCACTTAGAAACCACATCACCCTCTAACTATAAAAAAGATAGGGCAGCCAAAATATTGATTGCTAGATGAACATTACTTCTGAATTTTCATTTCTTTTACTGAAATACACTGTGGTATACTTGTGACAAAGTAATAACTTTTAATGTTTCAACATTTAAATTTCATCCATCCATCCATTAGCCAAACCGCTTATCCTGCTCTCAGGGTCGCAGGGATGTTGGAGCCTATCCCAGCAGTCATTGGGTGGCAGGCGGGGAGACATCCTGGACAGGCCGCCAGGTCATCACACCACACAATTTAAATTTCATTTGGATAGAATATTCAAAAAGAAAGTTTCACAGTTCAATATTGGTATCATGACAACCATAAAACAAAGACATTTAAAAACCTAAGCTTGAGAGAAAAGAACTGAACACTTTTTTTTCACCCCTTTTTCTTCTCAATTGTATCTGGCCAATTACCCCACTCTTTCGAGCTGTCCCGGTCGCTGCTCCACCCCCTCTGCCGATACAGGGAGGATGCAGACTACCACATGCCCCTCCTCCGATACATGTGGAATCGCCAGCTGCTTCTTTCCACCTGACAGTGAGGAGTTTCGCCAAGGGGACGAAGTGCGTGGGATGATCACGCCATTCCCCCCAGTTCCCCCTTCCCCCGAACAGGCGCCCCGACTGACCAGAGGAGGTGCTATAGCAGCAACCACGACACATATCCACATCCGGCTTCCCGCCCCCAGACACGGCCAACTGTGTCTGTAGGGATGCTCGACCAAGCCAGAGGTAACACGAGGATTCTGATTAAACACATTTAACACTTTTTCTGACAGGTGTGAGAAGTCAATTCTATTTCATTGTTACTAAAGTTGCTTTTCTTTTTCTGACTGATGTGCCATCAGTTTACACTTGTGAATGATCCATCCTTCATCACCAACATCCTGATTCTTTACACAGCACTGCAACCTGCCCAAGTGTCTTCCAGCACAACACTCAGTGTTTACATACAAATTAAAAATTCAATTTTATCAGATTAAGGCAATAATTTGATTATTGCAAATGCCAAGTAAACACCTTAATCTAAACTATCTTGACAAATTAAGGTCTAAATGGACATAAGCATAATGTGATTAACTGAACTAGATTTTCATCATTCATTTGATTTACTATAATTTGTATTCATTTTAATCAGAGTTCTTTCACAGAATTAGTTGTGTTACTGGCATCTGACCCAGAAACGATAGACAATGAACAACATTTCAATAATCATTCAAATGAAGGAGTTTTATATCTTAAAGTTGTTGGATAGGTGATTAACCAGAATCGGAAACATTTTATGAAAAGTCATAATGTTGAAAACAAGGTCACACGACATTAATCAAACCATCACCTTAAATCGGTGATTAACCTTCATCAGATTACTGACTGCATGTAAACACAGGCCCAATCCCAATTCCCCCCCTTTGGCCATACCCTTCCATTTTGCATGCGGCCGTTTAGAGTAGGGTGTCCCCTTTCTTTTGGGGATCGAGGGGCAGTGATCATCTAGCCCTCCAAATGGAGCATTTTCTGATGCAGAATCCAAAGGAAGTGGTAGAAGAAAATTCCCAGAATGCTTTGCAAATTGAGTCAGTGTAACAAGGAACATGGCTACCGGTATAGGGAAAAAAGCTCATAAATGTGTATATCTTTGCAAATAATCATGCAAACATTTTAAAATCCATTGGAGTATCCTTGTTTAATGTAGATGCAAAGGAATATGTAACTGGATCGTTAGAACAAGAATTTCAGAATCACTATTCATGATGTCAATAGAACTTTGTGTAAACTACTATTTGTGCGTGCTAGTACAGTCCGTGTATGAAAGTTGAAAAACTATCCAGCAGCAAATTTTCAGCACTTCCCCACTCATATGATATCAGTGCATGGCAGGGTAACACTTTAGAAGGGGTGTGCATAAGACTGACATTATACCATCATAACCATGCCATGAGACCTTTCATGAACATGAAGGAGTCTCTATGAATGTTTATGACTGTTGTCTTTAAGTGTTATTCAGTCAATTACAGCTAAGGTCAAAATTATCAGCCTCCAAGGAACTATGGAACATTTCCCAAAATTTTTTCCAATGTTTGCATCATTCATAAAACATTACATAGCAAATCATTCATCAATGTTAAGGCCCCTATTTGGTACATTTTGGAATGCAAAATAAATCTTCAGGTTTGCTTTATACCAAATGTAGTGAAAATTGAGGTGGTCAAAATTATTAGCCCCCCCATGTGATTTTTTTTTTTGCTTTCAAACCACACCTGAGCAATCAATCAGCATTGAATTTCACTGAAGGGACTCCAATGGTCAGGGCTAATGGCCCTTGAACACTTGATTGGGAGGGACTACTCAAATTCTTGGTAAGAAGTAATTTCATCATGCCAAAAAGTAAAGAAATCAGTCTGGAACTCAGAAAGAAGATAATGGATGCTCCATCTTAAGGGGAAAGGCTATACTGCCATTTCCAAATGTTTCACAGTGTCTAGAACAGCTGTGCATTGCATTATTGCAAAGCACAAGGAGACAAACTCTATTAGAAACAAACCTGGGCCTGGTCGAAAATGCAAGATTTCAAAAGGTTTGGAGAGGAAAATAGTCAGAGATGTAAACAGTCCCCGAATCTCTGCCAAGATGATTGTTGCTGAACTGGCCTCTTCTGGACTTGATGTTTCAAGGAAGACTGTTGTGAGGGCTCTTCATCGTGGTGGGCTTTGAGGTCATCGTCCAAGAAAAACTCCATTGTTCACACAGCGGCACATCAAAGCCAGATTGAAGTTTGCCCGTAAACATTTGAAACATGGGCATGAGTATTGGAAGTCTGTCCTCTGGTCTGATGAGACTAAACTTGAGCTGTTTGGGCACATGGATGTTGCTTTTGTTTGGCGAAGGAAGGGAGAGGCCTTCAACTCTAAAAACACAATTGCCACAGTTAAACATGGTGGTGGGAGCATAGTGCTGTGAGGCTGTTTTGCTGCTTCAGACACAGGGAACCTTGTTCGGGTGCATGGGCTCATGAAGAAAGATTATGTTGACATTTTGAAGGATAATGTAGAGACATCTGCTGCCAGTTTTGCTTTAGGTCGCTGCTGGGTCTTCCAGCAAGACAATGACCTGAAGCATACATCCAAGTTGGTCCAAAACTTTTTGAAGGACACCAAAATCAAGGTACTGGAGTGGCCCTCTCAGAGCCCAAATCTCAATCTTATTGAGAATCTGTGGGGGGAGCTCAAGGTTAATGTCCATGCTCAAAAACCACACAATTTGGATGAGCTGGAGCAATTTGCCTTGGAAGAATGGGCTAAGATCTCTCAAGAGACATGTGCCAGCCCAGTTAAGAACTACCATAAGAGGTTGTTGTCAGTTGTGAGTCAGAAAGGTTACACTATTGACTATTAATTGTCAGAGGGCTAATAATTTCAGCCTTGTGGTTTTTGTTTTTTCTTGTTTCAATTCAGCGCATCAGTAAAATATCTTAATCAAGCTTAGTGGAGATTTTGTCTTTGTTCTTTTGGAAGCAATTAAACTATAAACACTTTTGGTTATTGTCATTTCCATGGAAAAGTTAAGGGTTTTGTTTGATTTCATAAAGGGGGCTAATAATTTTGACCTTAACTGTATGTAATGTTTAATGCAAAGTTTACATTGTTTGAGATGTCTGTTTTTGAATTATAGATGCACGAAATATATCAAATTGACAACATCTCAAATAGTGCCAACTTTGCATTGAAAATTACATAACTGACTGAATGACACTAAATAACAACAGTCATAAACATTCATAAAGATTCCTTCATATTGTGTGACACAGGGCAGACACTTCTAAGGGCAGGACTACACTGAACTCGCTGATGTGTAAACATGCTTCCTGGCTATTGTCAATAGATTAATCTGTCTTGTTTTGTCCTGCAAATTTAGTCCCATTTGTAACTATAATAACTGATAATGGTAGCAAGCAACAGGCTTTAATATAAAAATGTATACTACTACTACTACTACTTTTGGCTGTTCCCATTAGGGGTTGCCACAGCGGATCATCCGTTTCCATCTCTTCCTGTCCTCTGCATCTTCCTCTGTCACACCAGCCAACTGCATGTCCTCTCTCACCACATCCATAAACCTCCTATTTGGCCTTCCTCTTTCAGCATCCTTCTCCCAATATACACAGCATCTCTCCTCCACACATGTCCAAACCATCTCAATCTTTTCTCTCTTGCTTTGTCTCCAAACCGTCCAACCTGAGCTGTCCCTCTAATATACTTGTTCCTAATCCTGTCCTCCTTCGTCACTCCCAGTGAAAATCTTAGCATCTTCAACTCTGCCACCTCCAGCTTCGTCACCTGTCTTTTCATCAGTGCCACTGTCTCCAAACCATATAACATAACCATTTTGTAAACCTTCCTTTTAACTCTTGCTGGTACCCTTCTATCCTAAATCACTCCTGAAACTCTTCTCCACCCACTCCACCCTGCCTGTACTCTCTTCTTCACCTCTCTTCTGCACTCCCTTTCACTTTGTACAGTTGAACTCAAGTGTTTAAACTCATACGACTTCATAACCTCTACTCCTTGCATTCTCACCATTCCACTGTCCTCCCTCTCATTCACACATATATGTATTCCATCTTGCTCCTACTGACTTTCATTCCTCTTCTCTCCAGTGCATACCCCCACCTCTCCAGGCTCTCCTCAACCTGCAACCTACTCTTGCTACAGATCACAATGTCATCTGCAAACATCACAGTCCACAGAGACTCCTGCCTGATCTCGTCTGTCAACCTGTCCATCACCATTGCAAACAAGAAAGAGCTCAGAGCCGATCCTTGATGTAATCCCACCTCCACCTTGAACCCATCTGTCTTTCCAACTGCACACCTCACCACTGTCACCCTTCCCTCACATATCCTGCAACACTCCTACATACTTCTCTGCAACTCCCGACTTCCTCACAGAATACCACACCTCCTCTCTCGGCACCCTGTCATATGCTTTCTCTAAATCCACAATGACACAATGTAACTCCTCCTGGCCTTCTCTATACTTCTCAATCAACATTCTCAAAGCAAACATCACATCTGTAGTACTGTTTCGTAGCATGAGACCATACTGTTGCTCGCTGATTGTCACCTCTTCTCCTAACCTACCTTTTATTACTCTTTCCCATATCTTCACGCTGGCTGATCAACTTTATACCTCCGTAGTTGCTACGGTTCTGCACATCGGCCTTACTCTTAAAAATCGGTACCAGTGTACTTCTTCTCCACTCCTCAGGCATCCTCTTACTTTCTAAGATTGTGTTAAACAATCTAGTTAAAAACTCCACTGCCATCTCTCCTAAACATCTCCATGCCTCCACAGGTATGTCATCTGGACCAAGTGCCTTTTCACTCTTCATCCTCTTCATAGCTACCCTCACTTCCTCCTTGCTAATCCACCGCACTTCTTGATTCACTATCTCCACATCATCCAACCTTCTCGCTCTCATTTTCTTCATTCATCAGCCCCTCAAAGTATTCCTTCCACCTTCTCAACACACTCTCCTCACTTGTCAGCACATTTCCATCTCTATCCTTGATCGCTTGATTGATATCCTTTTATTGCAAGGATAAAAATGTATAGTACTTAATGTATTAACCATGTTGTAACATTCCAGGGACTAAACAAACCAGGCAACTAATAAAATTCTGAACAGCAGACATAACGATGAGGGTGATAACGAATCGAGTAGTGTCCCATTTCCTAGGTAAAGATTTCAAACCCTACCTTTTGTCACTCCATTCTGAAGGGCCACTACCGAGTAGAGGGCAATCCAAAACTAGGAGTAGGGCCAGGTGTGGGGGGGGGGGGGACTGGGATTGGGCCTCAGTCACTGAGAGTCTCCTTATGAGTCAGTTTGTATGACAGGATTTCTACCATGGCTCAAAGAGGACGTACTCACTTCTCAAATGTACTTTTTCCCAGCAGCCCCAGTGGTACATTCTTCTTTTCAGGTTCGGGGGCTGTCTTGGTGACTGGGGCGGATTTCTCCACTGGTGGCTGGGACGGCACCACAGGCGGAGGCTCTGCTGGGGTAGGAGTGGTCTGCTTCTCTGGAGCCGATATCAGAGCTTTAATCTGGAGAAAACCAAACCAACATTAACGCATCAATCAATCAATAATTCAATCAAATTTCTTTATTTCGAGCATGCAAAATAAAAGAAAAAATGACCAAGCATACATAAAACAAAAAACAATAAAAATAAAACCAGAAGAATTTAACAAAACAAATATGACATGTTGAAAAGGAGCAGGAGGAAGTTACTACTGATAATTTCCTGTCCCCTCTCTAATGCTCAATTAATAAACCTAAATAATAAACTTAGTTTTTTACACATCAGAGTATGTCATTCTCAATATCTATCTCAGAATGACCCAATAAAAAAAACCAATAACTCGACCCCGGAGAAGCAGCTGATGATGAGATGAATAAAAACAATAAAAAATAAAAATAATGAAACAAAAACAATAACAATGATTTCCAAAAAACAATAACAGCATCCACCATGAGTGTCATGGACATGAGAAAGAAAACATCCTTCTCATCCTTGTACCTCTTTAAAAGTTTTTTTTGTACCCCTTTTTGAATTGATTTAAACTTGTGTTGGGTGGCACGGTGGCGCAGTGGTTAGCGCAGTCACCTCACAGCAAGACGTTCCTGGGTTCAAACCCCGGGGTTGTCCAACCTTCGGGGTCATCCCAGGTCGTCCTTTGTGTGGAGTTTGCATGTTCTCCCCATGTCTGCATGGGTTTCCTCCGGGTGCTCCTGTTACCTCCCACAGTCCAAAGACATGAAGGTCAGGTGAATCGGCCGTACTAAATTGTCGCTGGTGTGAATGTGTGTGTGTGTGTGTGTGTGTGTGTGTATGTGTGTGTGTGTGTGCGTGTGTGTATGTCAGCCCTGTGGCGGACTGGTGGCCCTTCCAGGATGTCTCCCCGCCTGCTGCCCAATGACAGCTGGGATAGGCTCTAGCATCCACCAACCCGAATATGGATAAGCAGCTTGGATAATAGATGGATGGATACACTTGTGCTTTCCTGGAGTTCTTCATCTAAACCATTCCACAAACTTACCCTACAATTTGAAATACACATAGTTTAGCGAGTTGTACGAACACAGTAATTCTTAAAATTCAATTTTCCTCATAAATTGAAACCCCCTCTCTATCTGAGAATAGTTGTATGTCGCCAGGAATTGGATTATATCTTGCTTTGTACAACATTTGTGCAGTCTTAAATTCTACCAGATCCATGAACTCCATAGCCGGTGAATTTAAGACCAGTTTGTTAGTGTGTTCCCTATATCCTATGTTGTTTACTATCCTTACTGCTCTTTTTGTAGTACACATAACGATTGTAGGTTGCTTTTGTAGGTGTTCCCCCATACCTCCACATCGTAATTCAAATATGGTAATACAAGTGAATGTATTGTACAGAATGTACAGAATGTACAATGCTTCATGATCCAGAATTTGCCTTGCCTTTCCCAGAACTCCAATGCTCCTTGCCATTTTTGTTCTAACGAATCTTATATGAGGTTTCCAGCAGATTTTATGGTCAAGTATCACAACCAGAAAATTATTTTCATATACTCTTTCAATGTTAATATTCCATGGACGGTGGCCATGGAAGTCAGAATCCGCTAAGGAGTGTGTAACAACTCACCTACCGAATCAACTAGCCCTGAAAATGGATGGCGCTGGAGCACTGGGCCCATACCTGGCCGTCGTTGGCAGCAGGAACCTTGAGGACTAGGCTGCGAAGAGTAGGCGGGCTGTCACGTTGCGCATGGAAGCCTAGGGCGCGGGCCCAGGTGGAGCCACTGCGGGTGCAGATCTTGGTCATAGTAGCAAATATTCAAACAAGAACTTTGAAGGCCAAAGTGGATAAGGGTTCCATTTGAACAGCAGTTGAACATGGGTCAGTCGGTCCTAAGAGATGGACAAAAGCCGTTCAGAGCGGGGGATGGTCTTTGTCGCCCCCGGTTGATTGAAAGGGAGTGGGGTTCAGATTCCCAAATCTGGAGTGGTGGAGCTAGGCGCCGCAAGGCATCCAGTGCGGTAATGCAAGCGATCCCAGAGAAGCCGGTGGGAGCCCCGGGGAGAGTTCTCTTTTCTTTGTGAAGGGCAGGGCACCCTGGAATCGGTTCGCCCTGAGAAAGGGGCTCGCGCCCTGGAAATCATTGTGGTTCTGGTGGCATTTGGTGAGCTCTCACCGGCCCTTGAAAATCCGAGGAAGAAGGTGTAAATCTCATGCCAGACCGTACTCTTATCTACATCTACCACACTAAGAAAGATTTGCTTGGGGAGCAGGAGTCGGACAACTTCGGCCCTTCTATTCACGGTTCGCCATGCAGCTCGTCTCTGGACTCTCTTCCAGGCGGAGAAGTGGGTGTCATGAAACGAGCCAGTGGAGACACGCCCAAGGGACTTGGGGTGTCATTCCTGACCGCCACCGCCTTGTTGGTGATTGGTGGTCTTCTCCGTGAGTTGCCAGGGATTAAGTGGGTAGCGGCTTACAAAAAATCTCCTCATACCACCGAGATGTGAGGGTATTTTC
The DNA here is from genome assembly GCF_029633865.1 of Lampris incognitus. Classification (NCBI taxonomy): domain Eukaryota; kingdom Metazoa; phylum Chordata; class Actinopteri; order Lampriformes; family Lampridae; genus Lampris; species Lampris incognitus. The sequence goes on along the minus strand of NC_079223.1, from coordinate 26,989,736 downwards.
TCTTGGATCGAATGACCAGGCGAGCCTCCATTTGGCCCCGCTTTCCAGCCATCCGGAGATATCATGAGGGTGCAGCGGCCAACCCCAGGATCCTGGGGCGCCAGTCCCTACCTATACCCACTGTATATGGATGTGGTGAGGGAGGACATGCAGGTGGCTGGCGTGACAGAGGAAGATGCAGAGGACAGGAAGAGATGGAGACGGATCATCCACTGTGGCGACCACTGACAAGAGCAGCCAAAAGTAGTAGCAGCAACTCGCCTTCAGTAGAGATGCACCAAAAGATTGCTTACTACCACAATTGCACAGAGTAGAAACATAAATTCCCATCTGTGTTATTCAGGATTAGATATGCGGGGAACATTAGAACATGTCTTACAGAAAAAACAGAGTTGGACTCACCCACGCTGGTTGTTCAGGCGGAGGGTTTACCAGTGGCTCCTCCGCACAAGCAGCAGTCTGAGGAAACAGGAAATAGAACAAAGTTGGACAGGAAGTGCTGGTTGAACGAGATGATTTTTTTTTTTGTTGGCATTTTCTGCTTTTATTTGATAGTAATAGTAGAGAGAGAGACAGGCAAGGCAGGGGAGAGAGAGGGGATGACATGCAGCAAAGGGCCCAGGTCGGATTCAAACCCAGACCGCTGTGGTAAGACTCAGCCTTATGTGGTACACACTCCACCAGGTTGAGCCACCAGGGCGCCCTCAGAACGAGATGATTTTTAGTTAAAACAAGATTAGTGTCCGTGACTGGCTGGGTCATCTAACCTTCAGCTGACTATATTGTTTGCAGATTTACAATGAGGAGCTGGATGTTCTGAATATGTCCAAAACAGAAAAGGTGTTTAAATGATCACTGGGTTTCCTACAGCGAGAGAGAAGCTGGGCTTACCAGAGACTGACAAACTTCTGTTAACTCTTTAAACTCAGCCAGTAAACCAGGTCTGTCAGCTCTGTTTAAGATTCTCAATGTCAAGTCTAACTCTGAGATGTGTACCGTTCAGAAAGAAACCACCTTCAGCTAAGTACCGGGACATTTTCGCTGAGTCTATTATACCAGACAACTGACAAGGAGCTGTTTCACTGTAAAAAGAAACTGGCTGCTAAAATGAAACAAGCGGAAAACATTGGATTTCCCCTTAAATATAAAAAAGAAAATATAAAATAAAAAAGTAGTGTTTAGTGGTTATTCTAAATGTGTTACTACTTGTCTATTCTCTATCTATCTGCCCCCCCATCTAGTTTATCCTCATCTAAATTGTACAAACTGAGTTTAAAGCTTTCTAGGACTTAACTGTGATCTAGGACGACAGTAATAAATCTGATTTAAAAACCATTCAGTTGTCTGCTGGTCTTGTAGCATCAATATTCGTTCTGCTGAACTTCACAATGACATTTCATCCAAACCATATGAGCTTCTACATTCTCTCTCATTACCTCGCCGGTCCATCCTGGGGGGTGGTACGGGTATCCGTTAGCGCCCACCCGCGGAGGGTAACCAGGATACGCCGACGGTCCAAAGTCCAGCGGCGGGTAGGCGGGCGAGGGCAGGGGCATGGGGCCGTAGGCGGCGGGGTCTGTTGCCGGAAAACCCATGGGAGGGGGCGGAGGGAGCGGCGGCTCCGCCATGTAACCCGGAATCGGGCCCGGAGGACCGTAAAACCCGTCTGGAGGGAGGTCAGGCCCCCATCCCGGGTCCGGCGGAGGTTGTTCTGGTCCCCACGGACCCATATCAGGACCCCACATATCGGGTCCGTCCGGACCCCATCTGTCCGGGCCGAGCGGCCCCCAGCTGGGTGGCGGAGGTCCGTCGGGACCCCAGCCGCCTGGAGGAGGCCCCCAACCATGCAGCGCTTCTCTCGGTCCCCACCCACACGGCGGCGGAGGTCCCCTGGGTCCCCATCCTCCGGGCGGCGGAGGACCATACGGTCCCCAGCTTCTCGGTGGTGGACCCATTCCGAATGGAGGTCCATCTTCTCCCGGTGGACCAATGGGTCCACCGCGCCTCTTGGGCCCTGATCCACGACCCATTCCAACGCGACCCGCGACAAGCCGTGATGCTAACGTTAGTCGGCTAGCTGCGAGAAGCTATGGTTCCATTTATCAAACACTAGCTGACCAGCTACTTAGCTATTAGCTAACTACGCTAGACGGACTCGAGTTTCTGAATGAAAACCACACAAGCTCGCTCTGGAAACTCTGAATAAACCGTTCAATTACAGATAAATTAATAACTAAACGACTATAGATGCAGATGATTAAATAACTCGGGCAGAGAAAGTTTCTTATAAGGGTTTTTAAGTAGTGGCCCTAACTGCGAAACCAATCAGCCGCACCAAACTGACATCATTTCCAGGATGGGAGGATATGACGTATGGACGAATATATTTTCTAAACAAAAGTACTGGGGCCTCCTCTAGTGCTTCAGGATTGCGCCTTAATTTAGGAAAATGTGAAATATTGAGTCTTACTGATACAGATGACGAAAGCATATGTAACATTCCAGTGAAACAAGCTGTCAAATATTTAGGCATTGATGTGACAAAAGATATGTTAACCAGACAACAACTCAACTTTCTTCCTAGAATTAAAAAGAAAATCTATCATGAATATGTGGCTGCAACGTGATTTATCTATTTTTGGTAGAATCCTCTTAACCAAGGCTGGAGGTATTTCAAGACTTGTTTACCCTGCTTTATCATTATTTGTCCAGGACTCAACATCTAAAGAAATCAACAACATACTTACTAATTTTGCTTGGAAAAATAGGCACCACCACCACCACCACCTAAAAAAAGATATACTTTCAGGGTCCAGGAAAGAAGGTGGATTTGAGTTATTGAATTTCACTGATTTAAATAATACATTTAAAATAAAATGGATCAATGAATGCATCAAAGCCCCAAACTCAATTTGGTATTTTATTCCAAACAATATTTTTAGAAATGTGGGAGGTCTTTCTTTTCTTCTAATATGTAACTTCAACACCATTCAACTGCCTTTAAAGTTATCTAAATTGGACCAACAAGCCCTCCTGGCATGGAAATTATGTTACATACATAATTTCCCCCTACATACAGCCATAATATGGAATAATGAAGACATCACTGTTGGGAACAAATCTATTTTCAAACAAGATTTGGCAGATAATGATATAATTTACGTAAGTGATTTGTTTGATGACAACGGTTTGTTGCTTAATTATGAACGGTTCCTCCTTGTCAAATCCTTTCCTGTAACAAATGGAGAATTTAACCATGTAATGAAAGCTGTTCCCCAAGGTCTTTCCCATCTAATGCAAAGTCATCTCCAATTTCAAGAAGCATTGAGGATAAAACCTACTTTGAAGATTAATAATATTGACATTAACTTTGTTAAAAAAAACACTCAACGGTAGGGATTGTGCTCAACAAATAAGGAGCAAAATAATCCAGTTGGTCAAGTAAATTCTCTATGAGACAGTACAAGCCTGTTTCATGCTATAAGCAATCATCAGCTGATTATTTGGCTCCTTATTTGTTGAGCACTTTCCCTACCGTTGAGTGTTTCTTTTATTTATTTATTTTTATTGATATTTTTCTGGACAGATCAACAATTGCATCCACAAACACATTGCATCATAACACAAGTATCAAACAAACTCAACTGTCCTCTTTTCCTGTTTTTAAACAACATACACCCCAACAAATTCACAAAAAACCAAAGTAAACATACACAAATTAAAAACAAAACAATTAGACAAGACACATAGCCATAGAGTCCATATGAATATTCATGCAGAGTAATCATCTATTTCAATGTCCACATTCCATTTCTGTGAAGAACAAGCCCCAGACCTCCTTAAACATGTTCTCTCTACCCGCCACTCTATAAGTGATTCGTTCATATGTTGCCATCTTTCCATTGTTTCCATCCATTCATTGTAGGTTGAAGGAGCAGAGGATTTCCAGTTTCTCAGATTGATTCTACAGCCAGTTATCAAAACCAGCTGTACCCATAGTTTAATACGATTAGACATTCTAACATTTTCTGGTAACATTCCCAAAAGACACAGTGCTGGGGTTTTAATCAGTGATAACTTCAACATCCCGTTCAGAAAAACAACAATGCTGTCCCACATACATACTGTCTTCTCACAATAATACAGTAGATGTACTAAAGTCCCAGACTCCTTCCTACATCTCCAGCAAGCATCATTGTCCCTTAGTTTCAGTTTGGCAAGTTTACATGGGGTCCAGTAGCTTCTATTGATCACCTTATAATGAATGAGTTGTGACTGTGCTTCACGTGAGCATTTATGCCACGATGCAACAATCTTCTCCCAGACCTCTGTCAAAATCTCCCCCCAACATCCTTTTCCCAACACATTTCAGGCCCTCTAGTTGTGGCGTGTGTGCTTCCCTAATATGCACATAAAATATTGAGCCCCCCCCTTTTCCCATCCATGTTGTATGGAATAGATCTTGTATTCTAGTTTGTGGATTCAATTCAGATTTTACCTGGCCCAATATACAATGCCTAATTTGCAAAAATGTCCAAAAGTCTGATTTGTCTAGATTATATTCTGTGTTCACTTCCTCAAAGGATTTCATTCCGTCTTTCCCAAACAGATCTCCAAGGAGATGTATACCTGACCTAGCCCACCTTTCCCATATGAATGTCTTCTTGCCTATGAGAAGCTTCTTATTGTACCATATGGATGCTTTAGGTGTGAGATATGTATTGGATTTCATAATATGATGTGCCACTCTCCAAGATTCCCGAGCAAAAGATAACACTGGGTTCCTGAATGGTATTGCGCTTCCCATTTGTGTCAGAGATGCCTCTAGGGAGGAAGGATATACTAGTTCTTCTTCTATCCTTACCCAAGCAGGAGCCTGGTCTGGAGGAACATTCATTTTAGAAAGTTGGGAGAGTGAGAAGGTATAATGATACCAGTCAATGTTTGAGAGTGACAGGCCCCCCTGTTCTTTAGCTGCGTATAACTTAGTACGGTTAAATAAGGGTTTTTTTCCCATCCAGATAAAGTGCTCGATTACTGTGTTGTACTGTTTCAACAACAAACATGGGAATGATAAGGGTAGCATGTACATAATATATTGTATTTTAGGCGCTATAATCATTTTCACCAAGTTTATTCTACCCAACAGTGATACATTCATCTTAGTCCAATTCTGCAACAGAAATTGAATGTTTTGAATGATAAGAGTTATATTTGATTCCATTATCTTATTCAGACCCGGCATTAGTTTAATCCCCAGATATGTTAGGCCGGATGGCATCCATCTGAACTGCGATTTTTCTCTAATGACTGGTGGGCCTAATTTGAATAGTGGCATGGCTTCTGATTTTGTCCAATTGATTGTATATCCCGATATCTCAGAGAAAGAGTCTATTACTAAATTAATTTCTGATGCAGCCATTTCAGGATTACTGGATACCACTAGGATGTCGTCAGCATATAAAAAAAGTTTATGTTCTTCCCGACCTGCTTGTATTCCCACTATATTCTTATTCGCGCATAAGGCCAGTGCTAATGGTTCAAGAAAAAAAGCAAAAATGTGAGGCGAGAGAGGCGAGCCCTGCCTAGTGTCACGGCTCAGCTTAAAAGAGGGTGACATGATGCCATTGGTGAGAACAGTGGCCATCGGATCTGTATACATTAGCTGAACCCATTGTAGGAACAATGGTCCAAACCCATATCTCTCTAGAATAGAAAACAAAAAGGAAACCTCCACCTTATCAAAGGCCTTCTCTGCATCTAGAGAGAAGGCAACCACTGGGTCTTCTCCATTTCTCATTTTCCACATCAGATGCAAGAGTCTGCGTAAATTATCAGCTGAGCTCCTCCCCTTTACAAATCCAACTTGGTCTGGATGTATTAGAAGTAGAATAACATCCTCTAGTCTGGTTGCTAGAATCTCGGCAGACACTTTTTCATTTACATTGATTAGTGAGATTAGTCGAAAATTACCACAGTACTGCGGGTCCTTCCCTTTCTTATGAAGTAAAGTGATTACTGCTGATCTCATGCTTTCCGGGAGTTTACCTTTCTGTAAAGCATCTTGATAGACAGTTTGCAGTCTCGGGGCTAACTTGTCGATAAACTTCCTATAAAAGTCAGAAGTAAACCCATCATTTCCCGGCGCTTTCCCCAAACTAAGATTAAGTACTGCTTGCTGAATTTCTTCAATAGTGATGTCTCCTTCTAAGGTGTCTCTCTGAGCCTCTGTTAAGGTTGGCATGTTAATTGTTGAGAGGAAGCTCTTCAGCTTAGACTCATCCATCGTCCCTTGTGATGTGTAAAGTTCTTGGTAAAATGTCTTAAACACCCCATTAATCCCCTTTTTATTCGTGATCAATTCATTACTTTTATTATATATTGAAGAAATTATGTTTTGAGTTTGCCTCTGTTTTACTCTATGTGCCAACAATTTGCCCGCCCTCTCTCCCTGTTCATAGTATTTCTGCTTCGTATAAAACAATGCTAATTCGGCCTTCCTTTGTAAAATGTTATTCAAATCAAATGTTAATTTATTAAGTATACGCCACGTTTCTGGGTCTGGATGCTGTATATGCTGTTTCTCAAGCTTTTTTATGTCTTTATCTAGTTTAAGCATCTTTTCATTTTCTGCTCTTTTAGCAAGCGCACTGTGTTGTATAAGATGCCCCCTTGCTTTAAAGGCATCCCACATCATCCCAGAGTCTGAAATTGAGCCCTCGTTAAATTCCCAGAATTCACACATCACCGTCTTAACAAATGTACAATACTCTTCTCCATTTAACTTGAAATTATCAAAGCGCCACCTTAACACCCGTTCCTCATTTTCTTGAGGGGACATAACTACATCCACAGGTGCATGATCCGTCAAAACTATATTGCCAATTGTAGCACTAAGCACTTGGTTAACGAAAGCCCTAGATATAAGAAAATAATCGATCCTAGAATATGGGGCATGGAGGTGAGAGAAAAAGGTATAATCTCTTTCTTGTGGGTGTAATAACCGCCATATATCAATAAGTCCCAGTTCTTCCATCATCAACTCTATTGCGGCCATTGATACAGACCGATAGCTGGGTCGGCTTGATTGAGAGGATTTGTCCAGTTTCAGATCTCTAACCTGGTTGAAGTCTCCCCCTATAATTATATTGTCGTTCCCCACATTTCTAATTATATTGCAGATATCATGGAAAAAGTCTGGCGATACTGAATTCGGACCATAGATATTAGCCACTGTCACTCTTTGGCCTTCCATTATAGCATCTAAGAGATGACCCATCTACCTTCTTTATCTGAGATGTGCTTCAGCACTTGGAAGTCTACGTTCCTCTTAACAAGAATAATCACCCCTCTCTTCCTAGCAGGGAATGTGCTATAATAAACCTGTCCCACCCAGTCTCTTTTCAATTTGTCAGATTCCTTCTCATTCAAATGTGTTTCCTGAACAAGGGCTATATCAGCCTTTTTCTGTTTGAGAAATGTTGGGATTTTTTTCCTTTTAATAACATGTGTGCACCCCGCTATATTCCAAGATACTATTTTAAGTAAACCCATACTGAATTATTGAAGTATCTCCATAAAAAATAAAAGTTGCCCTATATGCATTTATCCCTCGGATTTGAAAAATATATAGCCTACTTGCATTGCAATTAGTAGGCCTACTGCCTGTATTAGTAGACTCATTATGGCTAGACATCGGACACATACATGAGCATAACCTACAAGACTAAAAGACACAACAGACAAAAAAAGAAAAACAAAACTGAAAACTAGCTGGCCCCCATGCCAGTCATTCCCATAGTGTAATTTTAGTGAGTCCATGGAACTGGTTGATCCCGTCGAAGGCTCCACTACTGGCTAGCCAATTGACTCAACCCTCACTCCTTAACACACAACTTAGTGATTGCGAAACGTTTGGTAGGCCGAGTCAGGCTGCAAAATTATTAATTTTCCTTAGTCCCTACTGTTATGTCTGCACACATCGACAGTGCTGCATTTGATTTGGTGCTGTTCTATTGTGCTGGGATCGATTGGTGATGCCTGCGGGCTCTGTGTTGTTTGATCGGGTCTGCCTGTGATGCTGTGTCAGTCTAAATAAAGAATGCAATGTAGCGGTTGTGTCGAGCGACAGCGCTGTGTCCTGACGTGATTTCTAAATACAATATTGGCGACGAGGATGGCTGATATCTCTCTCCCACCACCTGCCCCCTTCCTGGCATTACCTGGCGAGCCTCCGGTACCATGGACTCGCTGGCTACATAGTTTTGAAAATTACATCATCGCCTCAGGGCTCGACGACGTGAGCCAGGCTAGGAAGACGGCTTTGTTGCTACACTGCTTGGGAGCAGAGGCTCATCGTGTGCTCGGGACTCTGGGGAACGTCACAAGCTTTGACGAAGCTGTGGGACTCATGAGCACCCATTTCGCTGCTCCACAGAGTGCCCTCCTTCGGCGATTTATATTCCGTCAGCGACACCAACTGCCTGGTGAGTCTGTGCGGCAGTACGTAGCTAATTTGCGAGGGCTAGCTAGCTCATGCAAGTTTGGCGCGCTTCAGGACGAGATGGTTCGCGACCAGCTAATCGAACACACCAACAACGCAAAGGTGCGTGAGACTCTCCTGCTGGAAAAAGACGATCTGCTGCTGTCCAGAGCAATTACCATCGCACTACAGGTTGAGGGAGCAGCTGAGTGTGCTGCTATGCTAAATACACAGCAAGTCGCCACCTCCAGTCAAGCTGCCAACGACTCCTCCCTCTACTCACGGCTGCCCCTCGAGACGCAACCCAGCCAGAGCGAGGCGGGCGCCACCTCCAGTCAAGCTGCCAACGACTCCTCCCTCTACTCACGGCTGCCCCTCGAGACGCAACCCAGCCAGAGCGAGGCGGGCGCCGACTCCACTGGGGACGTCTTGCAACTGCAACGACGGCGTTCTCGGCCCCGCCCTCAACAGTCCTGTGGTAACTGAGGATCTCGGTCTCATGTTTCAAGGGCTCAGAACTGCCCTGCCCGTGGCCGGACATGCCGTAGCTGCGGTAAGCAAAATCACTTTGCCAACGTCTGTCGATCTTCCCCGGCTGGGTCAGAGGGCCACACCCCCCAGTCTTCAACCGCCGTCATTCACAAGGTGAGCTCTGGGTCAGTGTCATTCAAATCATGCACAGTCAACATTAATGATGTGTGCATCCCCCTGCTGTTGGACACCGGTGCAGGTGTGTCTCTCCTGAATGTTGATACCTACAGTCAATTTTTCGGTTCACTGCCACTGTCCGCACCCTCAGCTGTCCTCTGTGGGTATGGTGACTCCAAAATCGATCTGGTTGGCTCTCTCCAAGTGACTGTCCACTATGGAACCAAGCTGGTGCCCAATGCAGTTTTTCATGTGGCACGCTGTGGGGCCAACCTGATGGGCCTGGACCTGTTCTCCGCTCTGGGGTTCTCCCTCTTAGACACAAGGGGGGCAGCAATCCTGACTGTTGCCACACCTTGGCAGCAGAAGTGGCCATCGCTGTTTATGGGGCTGGGCTGCCTCTCCGCCTTCGCCCATCAACCTCTCCTCAACCCTGCTGTGAAATCTGTCATCCAACCACTGCGCCGCATCCCGTTGGCTCTCCGTGATGGGGTCTCCGCCGAGCTGCAACAACTGCTGGAAGCTGGCATCATTGAACCGGTGGACGCGTCACCTTGGGTCTCAAACCTTGTGATGGCTAAGAAGAAGTCGGGGGGCCTGCGTGTCTGCATTGATCTACGTGCGGTAAATAAGGCAGTGGTCGCTGATAAGTATCCACTGCCCACCTCAGAAGAACTCACTGCTCAGTTCTATGGCTCTGAGGTGTTCTCCAAGCTCGACCTCAGACAGGGGTACTTAAAGGTGCCCCTCCACCCCAGCAGCCGAAACCTCACAGCCTTTGTGACACATGCAGGAGTGTTTTGCTACACCAGGATGCCTTTCGGTCTCAGCTCCGCCCCTAGCTGCTTCCAGAAAATCATGGTCTCCGTGCTGGCTGGCATACTGGGCGTGGCCATTTATCTGGACGATATAGTGGTACACGGGCCCACCAGTGAAATCCACGACAAGCGCCTCAACATGGTCTTCGCAGCCCTGTCCAAGCACAAGCTAACTCTCAATGCTGAGAAATGTGTCCTCTCTGTGCCAGCCATCGAGTTCGTGGGGTTCCGGCTGTCAGCGAGCAGTGTAAGTCCACTACAATCCAACGTGGACGCCATTCAGGCCATCCCTGAGCCCAGCTCGGCCGCCCAGGTCGCCTCCTTCCTGGGAATGACAAGTTACTACCTGAGGTTTCTTCCCCAGTACTCTGCGACCACAGCCCCCCTGCGCCAGCTGCTGCATAAGGACGAGCCATGGGTGTGGTCAAAGGCATGCAGTGACGCTGTGCGTGATCTCAAGACTCAGCTGACTTCACCACCAGTGTTGGCTCACTTCGACATCTCCAGCTCCACCTTTGTGACCTGTGACGCATCAGCCACAGCGATAGGGGCTGTGCTGTCTCAAACCCAGAACGGTGTGGAGAAGCCCATCGCCTTCGCCTCCCGTGCCCTAAACCTGACCGAGCAGCGGTACTCGGTGGGTGAGCGTGAGGCGTTAGCCTGTATCTGAGCTTGTGAAAGGTGGCACCTCTACCTCTATGGCCGCCCCTTCACCCTCAGGACAGATCACCAGGCCCTGACAGCGCTGCTGTCCACATCTGGGACAGGCCACAAACCCCTGAGGTTGCACCGCTGGTCTGACCGCCTCCGCCAGTACAACTTCAGCTTGCAGTTCACCCCAGGCAGAGACAATGTTGTCGCCGACCTGCTCTCTCGCTCTGTCTCCACCCCAGCTCCACAGACGGACACTGACTGTGTGGAAAAGGACATTGTCCAAATGCTACACACACCCCTTCAGGCCACTGTCTCTCTGCAGAAGCTGAGGGCAGCCTCCAAACAGGACCCTGTCCTCTCCCAGCTCCGCACCTACATCCAGAACGGCTGGCCTCACAAGGTCCCAGAGGAGCTGGCTGCATTTGCCCGAGTCACTCCTGCTGGAACGACACCTGCGTGGCACGTGGGTTTTGCACAGTGGTCCCAGCTGCTCTCCGTGCACGTGTTTTGAATATGGTGCATGAAGGCCACCTGGGCATTGTGAAACTGAAACAGCGCTGCCGAGACCTGGTGTGGTGGCCGGGGATAGACAGAGATATTGAGGCTCTGGCGAAGGACTGTTCTGCCTGCCTTGTGAGTGGCAAGACTGGCCACCAGGCTCCCCCACCCCTGCAACCTCTCGCCTGGCCCTCTCAGCCCTGGAAACACCTGCAGTTGGACATTTGTGGTGAGATCCATGGAGTTCCCCACCACCAACGCTTCATGGTGGTCACCTACGATCTACACTCAAAATGGCCTGAACTCACCACTTCCGGCACTGTGACCTCACAGATCATCATCGACTTCCTGGACTCTCTTTTCTCTCACTGGGTCCTCCCAAAGACCATCACCACTGACAACGGCCCTCAGCTGGTCTCTGCTGAGTTCGCTGCTTATCTCGAAAGCAAGGGCATCCGTCATATACGCACTGCATACTACCACCCCCAGGCCAATGGCGGCGTTGAACGTTTTCACCAGTCACTGAAGAATGGCCTCAGAGCACACATGGCCCAAGGGTGCTCTTTCACGCAGGCCATCCGTCACACTCTGCTGCACTATTGGGCCACACAGCACTCGACCACAGGCGTCTCCCCAGCCTCTCTCATGCTAGGCCGGGAACTGTGCATGCCCCTTGACAGGCTCCGCCCCTCCACACCCCAGGCACCTCCCTCTGGGATCAGAGCCTCACTCACTCGTCAGCAGACGCGGATGAAGCAACGGTTTGACCAGTCAAAACGAACCAGGGTGCCAGACATCAATGTGTCAGACTGGGTCAGGGTCCGCAGGCCCCACAGGGACAATAAAATGGCTTCATACTGGTCCTCTCCTCTCCAAGTCACCCGTCAGCTGGGCCCAGCCACTTACCTCCTCAGTGATGGCACTCAGTGGCACTCCAGTCGTCTACGGCAGGTGTCAGCTCCGCCACACACAGCTGGTGACACAACCTTAGCCATTCCCTCAGCATGGCGAGACGCCCCGGGGCTTCATGCAGCTCCTACACGGGCCCCAGACATTCCTGGGCCTCAGCTTCCCCTGCCTTCTCCCTCCCCACCTCGGCCTGCCCAGCCTCAGGCTGCCCCGCGACCTGTTCGCACACGTTTACGCCCTGGCCACCAAGAGGACTTTGTGTCAACCTTTCATGTTTGAAATCCTGCCGGGGGGGGGGGGGAATATTATGTCTGCACACATCGACAGTGCTGCATTTGATTTGGTGCTGTTCTATTGTGCTGGGATCGATTGGTAATGCCTGCGGGCTCTGGGTTGTTTATCGGGTCTGCCTGTGATGCTGTGTCAGTCTAAATAAAGAATGCAACGTAGCGGTTGTGTCGAGCGACAGCGCTGTGTCCTGACGTGATTTCTAAATACAATACCTACCTCGTGGCTAACATATTCCTGTTTCTATAAACAAGCAGACCTACAGCACGACCTCAGATTAATACCAGAGAGCCCCGGTTAATATCCCCTGCGGTATAGGCTTTCCTATCTCTTTCGCTCTCCGCCTACCATAGACCGGAGCTATTTATACATGCCGGTGGAAATAATGACACGATGATAATAATAAAATTAAAAAAAACAAACAAGACATGGTCTACCGGTAATAATTATGAACTCAAGTGTCACGTTACAAGTATAAGCAAATACAAAGCTTGTAGTGTAAGCTACCCCGCTAGCCTGTAGAGGGAGGACAAACCTTACGTTACCCACATCTTGTCATGCTGGTCAGCGGCAAAGAAAAATAAAGTCCACCTAACGGTTAGGCTACCTTTCTCTGGGGTTTCCACTCGATACAGTCCCGTCCATAAATGGTGACATCGTGGCCCTGTTTTCTGCGGGTGCTCTCTACACCAAACGAATAAGAGTTGTTGCTGTATCAATGTCAATTCAATGTCAGTTAGCCAAGGTCTCGAAATCCCAAATTAATCCTCGCCATCAGCGAGCACACCTCTTTCCGCAGAGGCCCCTGTTATATCTCCCATGAGGCTGAGAAAGAGCTTAGCTTCCGCCGGGCTGGAGAACTGGTGTTGCCGCTTGTTAAGCGTGAAGGTCATCCTGGCTGGATATCGCAGGGCATACACGATCTTGCGTGCCTGCAGCATCCGCCTCACCTCATCGTATTTCTTGCGTTTCTCTTGTGTCTTGGGCGTAGTCTTGGAAGAAGTAAATCCTCGCGTTTCTCCAGCTCACTTCTTTCTTCCTCCTCGCTGCTGCTAGCACTGCAGACTTAGCCTTATCTCGCATAAAACGAACGATGACGTGCCTCGGTCTGGAGTTGTCATTCAGGGGTGGGCCCACACGATGAATCCTGTCTGCTTCGTACGACTCATCCGCGTTTATTCCCAAACTCCCCTGTAGCAGTGTTTTGAGAAAGGCATCGTAATCTTGGCCCTCCGCCCCCTCCTTGATACCCGAAATCCTGATGTTCTGGCGCCTGGAGTAGCCCTCCAAGGCTGATAGCCTATCTCGCAGCAGCCTGTTTTGCTTCACCATTTCCTCCACGACTGGGCCCTGTTTAGCGTTGTCATCCTCCAGCACTGATATTCTTGATTCGGCCTTGGTAGTTCTGTCCCCAAGCTTTTTAACAGTGTCATTCAGAGAATCCATTCCACTTTTCCCTCCGGATACATCTTTAGCTAGAGTCTCAAGGATGGTCCGAATGCCCTGTAGTTCAGTAGCCACGTTAGCTAGGTGAGGGGTATCTGTAGCTTCACTCTGCGTCACCATCTTGCTCGTTGGCTCGGTAGAAGTTTTCGTTCGCTGATTTTGAGGCGGATTACAAGTAAAATAATGACTCTTTTGGGACATATTCAATCATGTAACCACGAGGCGCAAAATAGACGGAATTATACAATCATAATCTAGATTTTTCTGAGTTTTGTCGAATTGGCCAGACCCTACTTCTCTTATGCAGCCATCTTGGGTGAGCGTACCACGTGACTCGAGTGTTTCTTTTAACAAAGTTTTTTATATATAAAATCCAATGAGTCAAGTAAATTCTTTATGAGACAGTACAAGCCTGTTTTGCTCCTTATTTGTTGAGCACTCTCCCTACCGTTGAGTGTTTCTTTAAACAAAGTTTATTTATATGTGTGTGTGTGTGTGTGTATATATATATATACATAACGCACACGAATAAGTAGATGCGTCCCGGCTGTGGCGGTTCCCTGGCTGCCCCCCCCCCCCCGAATTCGCTGCATTGGTGTCAGAAGTGGGATGGTGAGACCGTGAGGCCATCGGAAGCGCGTGGACCCAGAGGCGTGAGGGAGCTAATATGCTGAAGCGGGAGGGGGGGGGCAGTTTAATGACCACGGGTGAACAGACTTACTAGCCCTTGGCTAACGGGTTGGACCCTTTAGTAGACTGGTTAACGTTGGCGCCCGCGGTGCGGGAGATACAAGTTCGCGTCTCGGCTGTGGCAGTTCCCGAGCTGCCCCCGAATTCGCTGCAATATATGTAAGCGGTTTGGATAAGATGAAGTTTGATCCAAGATGGCGGCGCGTTGGACGTAGCGGCTACTATGGTTCAGTGTCGTGTTTTCTTTGTTATTTCTATGTTGGTTTTAAGTTTACTTACAAGTGTAGGTCAGGCGCTCTTCTACAACCGTCAGGAACTTTTAAACCTCAGAACGGATTACTCACTTCCCTCCACCATCACGGACAATTTCCCCATCGATATTATCCGCTCACCGGTCTCGCAGTGGAAACACTGCCCCCGCCGGCAACGTAAACAAAAGAGGGGAAAACTCCTGGTTCTGTGGAGAACCTAGGTTCTATGAGCTACGGAGTAGTGCTATATTTACATATTGCCCTATGACCTCGCCTCTGGCGACGCTAGGCTCTGAAATTCACCGCTCATGCGACAGCATCCCCTAAGCCCCGCCCACAACTGCACTTGACATGCGTCACCACATCACTCGTCAGTTCGACCCACCAAGGCCTCCTTCAAGGGACCTCAGCAGGCGAGCAGGAAAATATAGCACTACTCCGTAGCTCATAGAACCTAGGTTCTCCACAGAACCAGGAGTTCTATTATCGCTACTCCGTAGTGCTATATTTACATATTGCCCCAACTACGGAGTAGCGGCGGACTAATGCCCCTCGCCTGCCACCCGCGCTGAGGACAATAAGGGGAACAACACCTCACACCCAGTACTCAAATCCCCCCTTTGGCCGGCTAGTATATCGTAGAGGGGAGGCTCGCATAAGGGGGCGGGAAAAAAGAGAAAAGGGAACGTAACCGTTCCAACTTTCCATATACATATACACATAGGCTATAGCCTATATATAATATTATTTATTTATTTTTTTTAAATGAACTATGTACAAACGTCCGCGCTCCCGACGGAAGACACTTGCGCATGGCCGGAGCGCATTACGCATCAGTGCGCCTCGCTGTGCCAAGCACAGCACCGGTCACTGTCATAGCAGACTGGTCAGTTAAGTAATGATTAATGAACGAATGTGGCGAAGACCACATTGCCGTTGACATAATAGACTCCATCGCCACACCAGCATAGAGAGCCACCGAAGCGGCTGTGCCCCTCGTGGAGTGCGCTTTAAACCTGGGTACTCCTCTACCAGCCCCCACCTAGGCTTGGGGGATCCTGGAGCAAATCCAATGAGAAAGCCTCTGGCTAGACAGCGCCTCTCCTTTCCTGCCCGTCGCCCCGTAGCAGACAAGGACCTGTTTAGTCTTTCTGAAAGGACCAGTGCGCTCCAGGTAAACCCGTAGCGCACGAACCGGGCAGAGGAGATGGAGCCTCCTCTCCTCCTCCGAAGAGGGAGAGGGATAAAAGGCCGACAACACCAATGGCACCCGCTGGTAACGCGCGGTGACATGTTTCGGACGAAACGACGGATTCGGGTAGACTACTCACCTTTGAACTGTCCGCGGCAAATTCGATGCCCGCCGTGGAGAGCGCGCACAGTTCGCTGACCCTACCCAAAGACACCAGGGCCAGCAGGAGCGCCACCTTGGCCGACAGCCACTTAACGTCAGCCGATTCCAAAGGCTCGAATGGCGCAGAACACAACGCCGACAGAACCAGGGATAAATCCCAAGTGGCCGTGCGGTCGTTCCGAACACCCTGCCTGTTCCTCACCCCCTTGAGGGACGCCACCATACGGGGGTGAGAGAAGACAGTGTCGCCACCCAGCCTAGGCATAAAGGCTGAGATCGCTGCCAAGTACCCCTTGATCGTTTCGTAGGCTAAATTGTCAGTCGATCTCTTGTATTCCAAGAACCCCGCAACGTGGGCCAAGGATGCAGACAGAGGTTGCACGCCCTCTCCCACGCACCACCTAGCAAAAACTCTCCACTTGGAGTCGTATTGCGCCGATGTGCTCGGAGTGCGCGCGGCTTGTATAGTGGCCACCGTGGCCTCATCAAAGCCCTCCTCTCTCAGCCTGGCCCTCTCAGAAGCCAGGCCGCCAGTTGGAACCCCGCTGAAAGGGGCTCCTGTTGGATAATCCCGTATGCCTGCGTCAGAGCGTCCAGCCACATCGGGAGGAGGAACTGTGGCGCGCGCACCATGGAAACCATGTTCGGAAACCACGGCGCGCCTGGGTTGTTGGGAGCCACCAGGATCACCGACGCGCCCGTGCATCTGATCCGTTCCACCACCGCCGGTATCAGACCCAGAGGGGGAAAAGCATAGAGCAGCTCGCGTGGCCACGGCTCGATGCCCAGCGCATTCACCCCCATAGGCGGGTTGTCGCTCGGGCAGAGCGAATACCATCGTGCGCATTTGGCGTTCCTCTTGGACGCAAACAAGTCCACCTGCGCCACTCCGAACCTCGCCCAGATCATCTCCACGATAAGAGGATTGAGGGGCCAGTTGTCCCAGCTGGGCCCGCCGCGCGACATGATGTCCGCTGCCTCGTTCTGGCTGCCAGGCACATGAATTGCCCGAATGGACTGCGCGTTCTGAGGCACCCAACTCCACAGGTCATAGGCTAACGCACGGCACGCAGCCGACCGCGTCCCGCCCTGCCTGTTGATATACGCCACCGTAGTGCTACTGTCCGACCTGACCAGAATGTGTCGATGTCGTAGGAGAGGAGCGAAATGACGCACCGCCAACAGCACTGCCTCCAGCTCCAGCGCGTTGATGTGCGCATTGTGACTCACGGGCCATACTCCACTGATTGTGCCGTGGCCACAGATCGCACCCCAACCTCCCAGGGATGCGTCCGTGAATAGAATCACCTCCTCCGATCTGGGTCCGAGGGGAACCCCAACCCTGGATCTGCAGGCCTCTGCCCAGTGATCCAGGTCCAAGCTCACCCCCTCCGGGACCACTAACCTGTGCCGTTGGCGCAGCCGGCGGAACCGGCCCCCTCGAATAAGCCAACACTGGAGTCTCCTCATAAAAAGCAGACCCAGAGGTACCACCTGGTGAGCAGAGGACATGATGCCCAGGAGCCGACGCAGTTGACCTACTGTCACCGACCGGCCCGGGGCAAAACTGGCAAGAAGGTCCTCTAACCCCTGCCACCGCTCCTCCGAGACGGAAGCCAGCATCCTCCCTGAGTCCAACGCTAATCCCAGATAGGTGGTTTCGCGTGACGGCCAGGGAGCGCTCTTCTTCCAGTTTACCGTGAGACCCAGGTCTGACAGGTGCGGGACCAGGCGACTCGTGCGTTCCATAGCCAGCCGGTGATCTGGGGCTATCAGAAGCAGATCGTCCAAGTAGTAGGCTATAACGTAACCCTGGGCGAATAGCGGAGAGCCGCCTTGACGCACATCGAAAAGACCCGTGGGGCCAAACTGTAGCCGAACGGGAGGACTTTGTACTCGTAACACGTTCCCTGAAACGCGAACCTGAGATATTTCCAGTGGTGACCCACTATCGGGACATGGAAATATGCCTCGTTGAGGTCCACAGATGTGAACCAAGCTCCGCTCGATATCATAGCTAGGAGCTGGGGGACCGTCAGCAGGTGGAATGATTCTTTGCGCACCCAAGTATTCAACCATTTCAGATCTAGAATCGGCCGCATGCCCCCCGATTTCTTGGGCACGAGGAAATATCTCGAATAAACCCCTATTTCCTCTGTGCCTCTCTCCACCACCTGTATCGCGTTTTTGGACAGCATCTCCAATATTTCCTGCCGCAACACCTCTGCTTCGGCAGGTGGATGGATCAGCGTCTGACGTATGCCCGTGTAAGGGCCCTGCTCGAACCGAATCTCGTGCCCATGCCTGACCGTCCGGAGGATCCACTCTGGTACACCCGGCAGCGCCTGCCAGCGTGCGTAATGGGGAGACAGAGGGCGCGTGACGCGTTGTGTCTGGTTGTCGAGAAATAGGCTGTATCGCTGCCGTTCCGGTCCAACCTCCGAGCTCTCCACGGAAGTGTTGAGAGGCTCCCACGGCGGACCGCGTCCCATATGGGGAGCGAATATGTGCAGGATTTTGCCCAACAGAAGGTGGGAGCGCGGAAAAATCAGCATCAGCATGCGCGCGCCCAGCACCCTCTCCGACTGGCCACAGACAGCGAGTCATGCGCTCCGGTAACCCTGCTTTACGCACGGGAAAACCCAGCGCGTAACTCTGGACGCCTGTCTGACGGGATAAACCATTCATTCCCATCTGACAGCTCATGATTTTCCGAGACAGGCATAGATACAGAGTTCAAAACCCATAACCTTGTGTACGGTTTGAAACAGAACTGATCTCAGCGGTATAATTCACATAGCCTACACCTTGTGAAGCTAGTGAACCCGTTGCCATATCTGGAACATCTTCGTTTCTTCTGACTTGCTTGCAGAGTCCGGTGGCATGTGACACAACATTACTCACTACACCATGTGCGTGTGGAATAAAAGTAGCATCGACATCACCAACATTATATGACAGACCACCCACCGTAGAATAATCTACAGACGAGGAACACGAAGGATAAAATGCAGAACTGAAATCTTTATTCATCAACATGTTCCCCTCTTTGCATGGTAAAACCTTGCCACCAGTGGCCATAACATCAATACCTGCAATGTTCGAACAGGGGGTGTGGGGGTCTGTCGCGCACCGTCAGCGGCGGCGCGGATCTCCCGAGCTGGCACCCCTGGTCTGGTGCTCGTACTTCTGCTTCACGTCAGGCTGAGGTCCACCCGCGCCGCCTCCGCCAGCGTGGTGGGACTGACTGTGAGCCCCAGGGGCTGGCGCGGGGCCAGCCGACTGGCTCTTGTCGTAGTTCTTGCGACGCTTCGAGGCTCGACCTCGCCCCCCCCTGCGGCTGGGGCTTCGGAGAGCCTTGAGCGCGTGCCGGAGGCTGCGCGGGACCCTTCTCTTTGAAGGTCTTAGCCAGCAGCTCCGCGTTGGCCAGGTCGAGACGGATCTTTTCCAGTGCTGGCTCATCCACACCGAAAAGGCCGTCCGTGTTGATGGGGAGCTTGCGGATCATCATCACGGAGGAACGTGCCGATGATCTGAGAAGCCCTCCAAGCCTCGTCCAGGCGTGAGGCATCGGTGTCGTCATCCCCCTGGCTCTCACTGTCCACCGCCCGCGCCAGATGACCAGCTGCCAGACCAGCTGTGGAGATGGCCGCTGCGGGGCGGAGAACACTGAACCAGATTTGGCGCGCGTGGTAATCCATGGACGCTATGTCTGGCGAGGGATGTTTGATCTTCATCGCCGCCTCCATGCTCTCCGGTTCGCGTAGCTTACCAGGGTAGAGCCGGGGAAAAAGAAATTTCTCCACAGTGGGGGGCGGCATAGAAGCAGGAGACCAGCCGGCAACCGTCAGGTGGCTCTTGGGGTTCACTTTAACAGTGGAGCGCACCTTCTCTGGTTCCAGCCATGTGGCTTTGATGGACTCCGTGATGGGGGGGAAGGGCGGAATGTGCTTATGGTCTTGCGCACCTCCACCGAGGCAGAGAACGCCTGATCCATTCCGGGCGTCACCGAGGCATGGACTGGGGCAACCCTTGTGGTCCCCGTCGAAGCCAAGGCCCTCTCGAGGAAAAAAGGGAAAAAGTCGTCGAACTTTGCCTCCTCCTCGGACCCTTCCTCAGGGACTTGGTAGGAGCAAGATCCGCCATCTTGAGTAGCAGCCTGCAGAACCGCCGTCGGGCTCATGTGGTCCTGGCTCCCAGCAGAAACCAACGAGCCCGGCCGGGGAGGGATCTCGAACACACCGGCACCAACCTGAGTGGAAAAGGCGTGTGAAACCCAGCTCGTCCGTCGACTGAGCGGCCATGAAGCGCACACCATGCATGGTGGCGCCTCTAGGCTAGCTGCAGTCTCCCGAACATGAGCCATGCTAGGATGGTCGCTGCAAAAAGGATGGAAATCGCCAGCGTCCTTCTTCCTGTGGCAACAACTGTAAAACTCGGCGAAAAGAACATCGACGTCGACGTTAACACCAGCCATAGTGACGGAGAAAACCGCGCTATTGTCAAAATAGAGAAAATAGCTAAGCTAGCTAGCAATGAAGAAAAAACCCGCAACAGAGCTCAGCGCGACACGTTTTCCCTTGAAGGAGGCTCTAGTCGAACTGACGAGTGATGTGGTGACACATGTCAAGTGCAGTTGTGGGCGGGGCTTAGGGGATGCTGTCGCATGAGTGGTGAATTTCAGAGCCTAGCGTCGCCAGAGGCGAGGTCAGAGGGCAATATGTAAATATTAGCACTACGGAGTAGCGATAATAGAACGTGGCGGGCTACATGCTAAGCTAAGTAGCGTTCCCTTCAAAGTTTCCCTCCCCAGCATCTTCATGGCTAATGTCCGGTCGTTACCTAACAAAATGGACGAGATAAGACTCAGGCTGTCCTCTCAGAAAAGGCTGCAGAACTGCTGTCTGCTGATGTGCAACAATATAAAGATAGTCGAAATGCATTGCTCTGCTGATCTGGAGCTCCTTATGATTCAGTGCAGGCCTTTTTACCTGCCCAGGGAGCTAACGGCCATTACCATTGCCGCAGTATACATCCCCCCACATGCTAATGCTAAGGTAGCACTTAAGCAGCTACAATGTGCCATCAGCAGACAACAGACCAAACACCCAGACAATGCCTTTATCATAGGTGGTGACTTTAATCAGGCTAACCTCAGGGCTGTATTGCCCAAATTCCATCAGCATGTCTCCTGCCCCACTAGGGGACAAAACACCCTGGACCATCTCTATACATCAAGGACTCATACAAAGCTACTCCCTGCCCTCATCTGGGGCATTCTGACCACCTCTGCCTGTTCCTGGTCCCAGCCTACAAACCCCTAATAAAACGGATCAAGCCAACAGTAAAGACAACACTGTCCAGCCAGAAGGAGCAGTCTCTGAACTCCAGGACTTTTTTGAAAACACAGACTGGAGTATTTTTGCACATTCAGCTACCCATGGCTCCCATACAGACATTAATGAACAGACATCTGCCATACTAGCCTACATTAACTTTTGCGCTGAGAGTGTCACAACAAAAAAATCAGTTCGCACCTTTCCAAACCAGAAACCCTGGATGACCAGTGAGGTCCGGCAGCTGCTGAAAGTCCAGGATGCAGCATTCATGTCAGGTAACTGTGAGGCCTACAGCGCAGCCAGATCAAACCTCAAAAAGGGCATCAGAACAGCCAAACATAAATATTCCCTACGAATAGAGGACCACTTTCACAATAACTCTGATCCTCGGCGAATGCGGCAAGGCATTCGGTCTATCACAGACTACAAAAGCTCTAATCGCGGTCCCGCTGTCCATGATTCCTCCCTGCCAGACAAGCTAAATCATTTCTATGCCCGCTTTGACTTCGACAAGGACAATACTGACCCAGCCACAACAATCCCCAGCCACCCAGAACACCAGGTGCTCACTCTATCAGTCGCAGAGGTCAGAATCACTGCGCAGAGTGAACACATGGAAGGCTGCCGGACCAGACGGCATACCGGGTTGGGTCTACTGAGAATGTGCCGACCAGCTGGCTGAGGTCTTCACACCTGTATTTAACCCCCCACTGTCCCAATCTAAAGTCCCGGCATGCTTTAAGACCACCTCTATCATTCTTGTCTCCAAGAAACCAACATCCACATGTCTGAATGACTACCGACCCATAGCACTCACCCCCATTGTCATGAAGTGCTTTGAAAGACTGATTCTGGCTCACATCAAAAACATTATCCCCCCCACATTCGACCCACATCAGTTCGCCTACCGTCCCAAAAGGTCTACTGAGGATGCCATTGCCACTGCCCTGCACATTGCTCTGACCCACCTTGAACTTAACAACTCATACATCTGGATGCTGTTTATAGATTACAGCTCTGCCTTCAACACTATCATCCCCGCCAAACTAACCACCAAACTCCTCTCCCTTGGCCTCAACCCCTCCCTCTGTAACTGGATCCTGGACTTCCTGACCAATAGACCTCAGTCTGTTAGGTTAGGTGACCACTCCTCCTCCACCCTGACCCTCAGCACAGGTGCCCCTCAAGGCTGTGTTCTGAGCCCCCTCCTTTTCTCCCTCTTCACCCACGACTGCCTGCCAACTCACCCTGTAATGGTCTGTGCCCTCTGGCTATGTTAACTTATAACATTAATAAAGCAAGGACGACTTCTCTCGTGCTGGGTGTTTATTCACTGACCGGATTCCGACTGACGTTGTTACGTACATCACGTGACTTTGTTGTGGTGCTACGGAAAGCCGTAAGGGACATTATCAAATCAAATATTACTAGCAAATATTACATCTCCCTTTTTCTGAAAAGTGCTGCTTTCTCTGCAGGGATACAGACAACGTTGAGCACGTGTATAAGCAAATAACAATCTTAATAAGAAAGAATATGAAAGTAGAACTCTTATATAACTGGACTGCAACAAAGTAGTGCAAAATATTTCCTTCACTGTCTAAATGTGACACCGTAATAACATTTCATCTTTTTTTTTCCATTTCATTACTGGTAACTGCAAACATAGCAGGTAGGTACACAAGGTAAGTGAATGCTGTAAACATTTCTTTTCATCACAAGTAATGCATGAACATTTCAAGAACAGGTAAGTATGAACATTTCTTTTCCATCACTAGTAGTGCATGGACATTTCAGGTATAGTACAGGTAGGTGTACAATTCTCTCTTCTTTTTTTTTTTAACATTCATAAGTCAAGGACTTGTCTTAGTTTGATCGTGTGACCTGACCTCGTGGTGTAACCAGGCTGTGTGTCTGGTTGTCGCTGATTGTTCGTGTCTGGAGGTTCAGCATGCTCTTGCTGATGGGCTTGTGTGTTGTTGTTAGCGCTGGTAACAGTCTGCTGTGAAGTGTGTGTGTGTGTAGTGTGAGTGTTCACTCTGCTTTGTTGCAGGTGTTGACGGTTGCGTTGGTAGATCTGACCTTCTTTGGTTTGGATGTGGTAGCTCCTGTCTGTGTTCGCTGGTCTTTCCACAGTTGCAGGTCTCCAGGATCCATCCTCCTGCCAGAAGCGGATTGGTGTGCCTGCGGGCAGGTGGGGCAGAGGTTTGGCTGTTCGGTTGTAGTACGCCTGCTGGCGCTGTTGACATACCTTTCTCCTTTTGTGAACATCCTCCTGACTGGCGATCTGTGGCTGCAGGTGTTTTACTGTTGATGGGAGAATGGACCGCAGCCTCCGACTCATCAGTAGCTGTGCCGGTGATTTCAGGTTGTCCACCGGTGTGTTGCAATACTCCAGTAAGCTCATGTAGGGGTCTTTGTTCTCAGCTTTGGCTTTGTCCAGGATGCGTTTGGCCGTCTGGACAGTCTTCTCGGAGAGGCCGTTGCTCTGTGGGTAGTGGGGGCTTGTGGTGGTGTGTGAGAAACCCCATGTCTGTGAGAAGTTGCGGAACTCACCAGAGCTGTAGCACGGACCGTTGTCGCTGATGATAGTCTCGGGGATTCCGTGTCGAGCCATTGCTGCTTTCAGCTTCATGATGACGGCAGATGAGGTGCAGCTGTAAAGTCTCTCTAGCTCGAAGAATCTGGAGTAGTAGTCCACAGTGACTATGAAGTCCTGTGAGTTCCATGTGAATAGGTCTGTGCCTATCACTTGCCACGGCCGCTCGGGTATGGCGTGTGACGTCATTGGTTCCTTTGCATTTGCGCTGCGCCGTTCTTGGCATATGCTGCAGTCTGCTACCGCATCCTCGATCTGTTTCCCCATGCCAGGCCAGAACAGTAAGTCTCTTGCTCGGCATTTGCTTTTTTCCACACCGAGGTGGCCGGCATGGATGCGCTGTATCATGTCCTTGCGAAGCTTTTGGGGGACAATGATTCTCTTACCTTTGAACAGGATACCGTCCATTTCTGAGATTTCTGCTCTGTGGTTCCAGTATTCCTGGATGCTGGGCAGGCACTTTTTCTTTGTGTCTGGCCAGCCAGTGAGTGTGGCTCGTCTGAGTGCGGTGAGCTGTGGATCTTGCACTGTTTCCTGCTTGATTTCTGTGAGTCTTGTGTCGCTCACAGGGATGTTGCTGAGGACTGTCTGCACTTGGGCCTCCATCCCTCCCTGTAGGTTACTGTCGTGGTGTTCTATTGACTTGTGTGACAGTGTGTCGGCCACCAGTATGTCCTTACTGGGGCGGTGGATGATTTGGATGTCGTATTTTTGGAGCGCCAGGATCATCCGTTGCAGCCGGAGTGGTGCTGCTGCCAGTGGCTTTTTTAGTATTGCCTCCAGAGGCTTGTGGTCTGACTCCACAATCACTTTTCGTCCGTACATGTACTCGTGGAACCTCTTGCAGCCGAAGACCACAGCGTAGAGCTCCTTCTCTATCTGTGCGTAGTTTTCTTCAGTGCTGTTGAGTGACTTGGACGCATAGGCAATTGGTTTGCCATCTTGGAGCATGACAGCCCCAAGGCCACTTTTGGATGCATCCACTTGGAGTCGCAGCTCTTTCTGCGGGTCGAAATATGAGAGTACTGGACCTGGGTGCTGTGTAATGAGATTCTTCATCTCCTGGAACGCCTTGTCGTGGACTGCATCCCACACAAACTCACTGTCCTGTTTCAGAAGCTGTCTGAGGGGTGAGTTTATCTGTGAGAGGTGTGGAGCGAATCTGGCGAGGTAGTTGATCATCCCGAGGACTGTCTCCAGCTCTGCTTTGTTCTGTGGGGGTTGCATGTCCTTGTGAGAGCATGTGGCCGAAGTAGCTTACCTCGGACATGCATATGTGACACTTGTCGGGGTTGAGCCTCACCCCTCGCTCCCTTGTGCGCTTCAGCATCGCTCTGAGATGCTGGTCATGTTCCTCTTTAGTCTTGCTGAACACTAGTATGTCGTCCACTATGGCCGTCACACCGTCCAGTCCTTCATATGTTTCATCCACGCGTCTCTGGAACTCGTCTTGAGCGGACACGATTCCGAAGGGCAGTCTGAGGAAACGATGCCTGCCAAACACTGTGTTAAATGTCGTCAACATTGAGGATTCAGTGCTCAGTTTGATGGCCCAATAGCCTGACCGCGCGTCTAACACGCTAAAGTACTCAGCTCCAGCGAGCTTTGTGGTGGCGTCCTCCAGCGTGGGGAGGGGGTAGTGAGGTCGTTGTATCACTTTGTTAAGAGCTCTGGGGTCTAAACACACTCTAAGTTTGCCTGTCTTTGGCTTCTCAACAACGACGAGTGCGTTCACCCATTCTGTGGGTTCTGTTACCTTACAGATTATGCCGCCTTTCTCCATGCTGTCAAGCTCGTCCCTCAGTTTGCTGCGTAGGGCGATGGGGATTCTGCGTGGCGGGCAGACGACCGGTGTTGCACCTGGTGTGACGCGGAAGGTGCAATCGCCTGGGAACTCTCCTATTCCCTGGAAAACATCTGCATACTCATCCATTATGCTCTGTGATGTGACATTGTTTTCCTCGCTCACAGCCATCACTATTTTTACCAAGTTTAGGTCACGGCATGTTTTCATTGCCATGACTGGTGGGGCATTTGTGTCAATGACGTAAAAGTCCAGCATCATTGCATTGTCTCTGTACTTACATCTGAGTTTGCATGTGCCTTTCACGCTCAGCGCGCCTCCTCCATATTCAGTGAGTCTGTGTATTGCTGGTTTCAGTGTCACATTTTTGAACAGCGCCTGGAACAGGTTGGTGGGAATAGTATTGGCCTGTGCCCCAGTGTCTAGTTTGAAATCTACCTTCTGTGGAGGTGTGCCTATTCCAACCTCTATGTAGGCCTGCTCGTTGCTTTTCCCGTTATTCTCTATTGAGATGCAGTCTATGTACAGCTCTGTCTGTTCTCCCACAGCGGTGCTCTCCACTGTAATGTTGTCGAAGTACAGTTCCTCCTGCTCTCTGTCAGTGGTGTACTCTTCTGGGTTCTCTCCGACGGCATGTACTGTGCTGCGGTAGTACTTTGTCTGTCCCTGGGAGCTAGACTTGCATACTTTAGCAAAATGATCGAGCTTCTTGCATTTAATGCATTGTTTACCCTTAGCTGGGCAAGTGGCTTTAGCGCCGTGTAGCCCTCCACAATAGCTACACGCCCTAGCGGCGGTGCTAACGTTACCCTCCCTTTGTCTGAAGTTAGCGTTAGCTGCTTTGGGTGCGTTCGGTTTGTAAGTCTTTCTGCCTATTGCATGCACCGTTTCATGCATGCTGCCCTGGCCCATAGACTTTAGCTGTTGCTTTGCTAGCTCGTGTGGGCGGGCTACATCTATGGCTTTTTCTAGCGTTAGCTCAGCTCCCTGGCTAAGTAGCTTTTCTCTCACTCTGGGTGAGTTGGTGGCAAACACGATGCGGTCCCTGACCATCTCGTCGGCATTTGGGTAGCCAGTCTTTGACTAGAAGCTTTAGCTCAGTTACAAATTGTTCGAAGGATTCACTCTCTCCCTGCATCTTTTCATGAAATTTATATCTGGCATAAATCGGGTTTGCTTTGGAGGTGATGTACTCAGTGTACTTATCGTAGTACGTTTCTAGCTTCTTGGCTTGTTCTCCGCTGAGTGTCCAAGTGTTGTGCACATCGCGCCCTTTCCCCCCTATCCAGAGCAGGAGGTAGCTGCATTTCTCCTCTTCATTCTTCCCGCGCAGGGGGCCCTTGAACATTAGCTCCGTTGTTTGTCGAAATCGTCTCCATGCTTCAGATAAGTTCGCCGATTCCCAGTCCATCCGTGGAACTGGAACGCCGTACGAATCCATATTGGGTATTTAAACTCCGCTACTCTGACACCATGTAATGATCTGTGCCCTCTGGCTATGTTAACTTATGTTGCGGGACAGCTCCCTGACAGACAGACAGTCTGACTAAAGTAACGCGAGACCCTGTTAGCCAATGAGAAGAGACTTAGGAATGCGTGCGTGCTGCCTATTGTTATCCATTGCACAGCACAGCGTGAGTTAGTTGTTATAGTGGTTTACAGACTGTCACACAGTGTTAGCTTAGCATAACGTGTTAGCGATCAGACGTAACATTCCTGACTCCTACACCTCGACTGAGCTGACGCTAGACAGTGACTAACCAGCGACGACCATAATAGAACCAGTAAGAGTGATTACCAGCCCCCAGAGAGAGATCAGAGTGTGCAGCCAGTGACAGTGCGAGTGTCTGCAGAGTGAGACCATCCCAGCCAGGCTAGCCAGCGTCCGTCATCGTCTGCAGACTGCAGGAGCAGTGCAAGGTGGGTTGCTAAACCCGTAGCCTAGCCCGGCTAATTAACGCCAGAGACTGTGTTGTCGCACCATAATTCCCAGCCTCCAACTACTTAATATAAGAACATCTAAACCCAGTCCCGCGACAAGTGGTGTCAGAAGTGGGATATTGGATTGCATTCTGTCTCCATACAGAATAGCGGTGCTATTGCTATTTACGTTAGCGTCCTTGCTAACTAGCAACCGGCTAATTACGTGCAGTAGCACTTTATCAAGGCCATCGTTGCATGTGATCTAAATGATGTTGGAACCTACTGAGGAGATCGAGCACGTGGAGCACGGTGCTGTAGGGGGGGGAGA
Source organism: Lampris incognitus (assembly GCF_029633865.1). Taxonomy (NCBI): domain Eukaryota; kingdom Metazoa; phylum Chordata; class Actinopteri; order Lampriformes; family Lampridae; genus Lampris; species Lampris incognitus. Next base: position 26,961,705 of record NC_079223.1, on the reverse strand, counting down.
GGATAGCGCTGTGGAAAGCGAAATGGAAAAGCAGATGTGTCGTCTAGCCCAAATGTTTGAGCGGTCCCTCCTTAACCAAGAAAAGCAGGAACAATCAATGGAGGAGGTGAAGTGCATGCTTAAAGGGGTACTTGTCGGGCGAGTTGTGCCACATCCCCAACCTCCCGCTGTGCAGCAATTGAGCACGGGACTCCACCTGCTCCCTAGTTCCCCGCAGCCATTCAATGGCTATCAGGAGGGCTTTGATAGTGGCCATGGAGCCAGTCATAGCATTACAACATTGGAGGTGCAGGACATGGAGTTAACTACTCCACTGGTCCCCCGTCCAGACGGACCGGATGTGAGACCCCGTGAATATGCTTTGCCCCCGGGAATGGAGAATGTCGGCCCAGTAGCGGATGGCCGCAACAGAAGTCACCATCCCAAACCCCTTGTCACCAGTACTCCAGCGGAGCGTAAAGGGGGAGCGCCAAACCCGACATCGACGGCCACCGGCGCGACGCAGTCCGACCTAAATGCTGACATCAAGGAGTTGAAAGCCGAGGTAGCGGCGCTGCTGCAGGAAATGCGGCGTTCCTGGAAACCGTCCCCCCCGCAGCTGACATCCGACACAGCCGAACAGAAGAAGGAGGAACGGGGCAGAACTCTAGAGCGGCCGGCGAGCAGCACTAATGGGCAGCGGCGTTACCAATCACCGAGTCCGGGCGCCACCCCTAGAGGCTCCTGTTACCAGTGTGGAGGCCAGGGCCACTTCCAACGAGACTGCACCTCCCGCTCACCGAGCCCTCACGTCAAGGAAAAGGCCGATAGCCAGCCAGCACCCCGCATAAACCGAGCAGCAGGAGATGGTCCTAGCCTGGTAGTGCCCATCACGGTCAACAAACTGGAACTCAAGTGCGTTGTGGACACCGGCGCGGAGGCGACCGTCATGTCTGAAGACACCTTCCGTCAGCTGGAGCTAGCTGGTCAGCCAAGTGTGGGGACTGCCGTCCTGAGGAACGCGGAGGAGGGGAAAGAAATGACCGAGACTCCGAAGTATAGAGTCACCATCCGCTTGGGCCGTAAGACCAAGGACTGGGACGTCTACGTCGCACCCATCCGCGACCCCTTTCTCCTGGGTCTGGACTTTATGCTAGCCGCCAGAGTCACAGTTTCGGTCGGAGGACAAGTACACGTTGATGGAGAACCGATCGGCACTGTCGTCATAGGCAGGTCGCTAGGAGAGTACACGGTTTCCAGAGTACTGCTGGAGTGCCCCTCGACTTTACCAGCGGAGAGCAAACGCGACGTCTGGGGTCTAGTGGAAGGCCCAAAGCCAGGAATTTCTGCCGTCCTGGAGCCCACTGGCCTTGCAGAAGGAGTCTCTTCAGGCAGTGTAGTAGTCGACGTTGCCAAGAGAGTCCCTGTGCGACTATGCAACTTGTCGCCCCGTGAAGTGACCCTAAGGAGAGGTGTTTGCTTGGGCGTGTTGGTTGAGGCAGAGGAAACCCCGTCCCTAGAGCCGAACCCCACGAACCCGGCGGAGAAGGAACAAGTGTCAGTGCGACGGCTGGAGTCCGCAACAGCCTTGGATCTACCAGACCATCTGTCATCCCTGTATGCAGCCGCCAGTAAGGAGCTCGAAGAGGGGCAGCAGAGAGCCCTACTGCAGCTTCTGGTCAAGCACAAGGAGGTCTTTGCAGCAGCAAACGACGACCTGGGCTGTTTTGATGCTGTCCAGCACCGCATCGACACCGGAGAGGGACGCCCAGTACGCCAGGCAACCCGCCGCACACCGCTGGGGTTCCAGCAAGAGGAGGAACAGCACCTCCAGGAAATGCTGAAGGCTGGAGTGATAACGCCATCGACGTCTGAGTGGGCTTCACCTGTGGTCCGGGTGAGGAAGAAAGATGGAGGCGTTCGATGGTGTATCGACTACCGAAGACTCAATGAACTGACGCTGAAGGACGCGTACCCGCTTCCAAGGATTGAAGAGTGTCTGGACACCCTGGAAGGCGCAACCGTGTTCTCCACGTTAGACATGCAGAGTGGATACTGGCAAATTGGAGTCCATCCTGCTGACCGATGCAAGACGGCCTTCATTACTCGCTATGGCCTGTACGAGTACGCCCGAATGCCTTTCGGACTCTGCAACGCGCCAGGCACCTTCCAGAGGGCCATGGAGGTTGTCCTGCGCGGGTTGCAGTGGAAGAGCCTCCTCGTGTACCTAGATGACGTCATCGTCATTGGCCGCAGTGTTGAAGATGGGTTGAAGAACCTGGCCATCGTCCTCGAGCGGGTCCAAGCCAGCGGGCTCAAGCTCAAGCCCCATGAAAGCCCCACGAAAGCCCCATGAAAGCCCCACGAGCGCCCAGGTGTCTCCCTCCTTGTCTCCGCCCTTGGCTGCCAGCAGTTCTCCAGGGGAGCCGACCACTACTCGACGCCGAGAGGCCGCAGCCCGTGTTCCAGGCGGGCAGTCTTCCGCCCCTGACCCAGAGGGAGCCGAAGCAGACGTTGCTGAGCCCCTGCCCCTCCCCACCACTAGACGGGGCAGACCAGTCCGGCCGCCTGCCTGGCTCCGGGACTCTGTTCGAGACTGATCTTGACGGACGTGACTAGTTGACTTAGGGGGTTACTAGGCTAGTCACAGGAGTCCTACTTTAATAGTGACCACCCAACCAGTTTATTTTGACGCCCTTAGTTCCGGGCCTAGTTGTGTGCCGGGTGTTTTGTCCCGGGTGTAATTCCGACTCTAGTTCCCAGAGTTATTTTATCTTTATGTTGAAGGGACTCAACAATCTAAAGGGGGGGTAGTGTTGCGGGACAGCTCCCTGACAGACAGACAGTCTGACTAAAGTAACGCGAGACCCTGTTAGCCAATGAGAAGAGACTTAGGAATGCGTGCGTGCTGCCTATTGTTATCCATTGCACAGCACAGCGTGAGTTAGTTGTTATAGTGGTTTACAGACTGTCACACAGTGTTAGCTTAGCATAACGTGTTAGCGATCAGACGTAACATTCCTGACTCCTACACCTCGACTGAGCTGACGCTAGACAGTGACTAACCAGCGACGACCATAATAGAACCAGTAAGAGTGATTACCAGCCCCCAGAGAGAGATCAGAGTGTGCAGCCAGTGACAGTGCGAGTGTCTGCAGAGTGAGACCATCCCAGCCAGGCTAGCCAGCGTCCGTCATCGTCTGCAGACTGCAGGAGCAGTGCAAGGTGGGTTGCTAAACCCGTAGCCTAGCCCGGCTAATTAACGCCAGAGACTGTGTTGTCGCACCATAATTCCCAGCCTCCAACTACTTAATATAAGAACATCTAAACCCAGTCCCGCGACACTTATAACATTAATAAAGCAAGGACGACTTCTCTCGTGCTGGGTGTTTATTCGCCGACCGGATTCCGACTGACGTTGTTGCGTACATCACATGACTTTGTTGTGGTGCTACGGAAAGCCGTAAGGGACATTATCAAATCAAATATTACTAGCAAATATTACACCCTCAAATGTTATAGTTAAGTTTGCAGATGACACCACAGTCATTGGCCGTATCACCAACAATGACGAGATGGCCTACAGAGACGAGATTGAGCACCTCACATCATGGTGTAGTACCAACAATCTTGTCCTTAATGTGCAGAAGACAAAGGAGTTGATTGTGGACTTCAGGGGGTCTAGAAACTGCAGCCACTACCCCATACATCAATGGGGTGGAAGTGGAGCGTGTTTCCAGCTTTAAATTCCTTGGAGTCCACATCAGCGAGGACCTTTCGTGGACATTAAACACCCAGGCCCTTGTGAAAAAGGCCTAACAACGCCTGCATTTCCTGAGGAGGCTGAGGAACGCCCGTCTAACCCCCAAAATTCTCACCAACTTCTACCACTGCACCATAGAGAGCATCCTGACCATCTGCATCTCAGTGTGGTACGGCAACTGCACCTCAGTAGACCAGAAAGCTCTGCAGTGGATCGTCAAGGCGGCCCAGCATATCACCGGTACCCAGCTCCCAGCCATGAAAGACATTTATCACAAACGCTGCCTTCGAAAGGGTCTGAGCATCAGCAGAGATCCCACCCACCCCAAACATGGACTGTTCTCCCCCCTGCGCTCTGGGAGGTGCTACAGGAGCCTCAGAGCCCGCACTACCAGGCTGAAAAACAGCTTCTTTCCACAAGCTGTTGCCCACCTGAACCTGGCTACCCACTGAATGTCTGTAGATATTTTAAAATGTTTTGTACTCCAGCTCTTTTTTAACTTATTTTTAGCTTTTGGTCTTCATGTGTGTATATCTTATACTGTGTTTGCTGTGTTTGTCTGTGTGTCTTGCACTGTTTGGTGAAGCCACAGCCCTCATTTCATTTTTAACATGTGACTGCACATTGTTTTTAATGACAATAAAATTGAATTGAATTGAACTGAATAATGAATGAATGATTTAATAACTCGGGTAGAGAATTTTCATGAGTGTTAACTGGGAGACCTAACTGCAAAAACAAACAAGCTGCACTTCTGAAGTCATTTCCAGCACGGGAGGATATGACGTACCGACAACAATATTTTCCAAAGGTCCTGGAACTAAAACGTACACTGGTTTTAGGCCTGTCGGTGTGTAATGACTTGTCAAACAAGGGGTGTAGATGTACAGCACAGTGAGGGTATGGTGTATTAACTTTCAGATGTGCGTCGCTTTGGATAAAAGTATCTGCTAAAAGAAATTGTAACACTAACATTGATGGTGTTACCTCCAAGATGTAGGTAATTCAAAGGGGGGTTTCCCATGGATGGATGAAAAATACTCCCTCAAAGCCACGCTTCTCATTTTTTGGAGTTTATCATTTAGACAATCTGTTCTACTACCCTCAACCCATACCAACATGTTTTGAGAGACATGTATAAAAAAGTTTACTACCCCTTCTAGTACTTTAAAAAAACAAAACTTGCAAAAACTTAATGCAACTTGGGGTTTTACTACTTCAAGCCCTACATTATTTGAAGCTCTTGATGCACGTCAGTCACACTTAAAATTACACATAAAACAGCTAATGAGAGGACAGAGCAGATCCTAAGTGCATTAAGAACAAGCCTACAGGGTTGCAGAAAAAAAGCTTTTATTTAGTTTGCCAGCTGAAGTCGCACAACTTCAACAAAAAAATCAGAAAGATAGAACATTTTAGAACATCAATGATATGAATATAGGATCTCTCAAATTACAGCAAAATGGGATGTTGGAATATTAATATCCCTCAACCCCTGTACAGACCATCTTCGAGTTAAAAAAAAATCAGAACGTCATTTTGGGAAAAAAAAAAACAACTTAGTATGTAACATGTTTTTGCTTTGCAAATAATGCAACAGTGAGCTGCTATAGTTTGAAGCTATTATTGCAATATTTTAGAAGTTGACATTATGTCTCAGGTTAACCAGTTTTTTTTTTTTACCATGTTACTGCCGGAAAGGACCCAATCAGATTGTTTCATTTATTATTACACATCAGAAATTAGCTCTTTCAAATTCCCCATAAAGCTAATCTTTGGGGAAAAAAATGCATTTCATCTTTTCAAGTAAACCCTAAATCTGAACCGAAATGAGTTTCATTTCAACAAGTTTTTCATTTTCAAATGAAGGCAATCTCCATGTTGTAAAAAATAATTCAAGGCTTTTGTGATGAAGGAAACATTATAAGCCTCTAATTCAGAAATCTAACAAAATTTAGAAAACAGGAAGTCAGACAGAGGGCAGGAATACGAATCCCTTCTTTATGCATCCAAGTAGCAGCAGTGGAGGCATTAAACAGATCTGAAGGGCTTTGTTCCCTAAAACATCTCACATATTTCCATCACATGTTCTCTGACAAATCAAACATCCTTCAGTCCTGTTTTAACAGTCAGGATTCAACCTCTCATCTGCTTCAAACATGTTGAATATGGAGACCAGGACAGAGTGCTGGGAGTTTGACCCTTGGGAAAAGATAGAAGGTTAATCAGAGTGAATAATGAAGGCCCAGAGGAGCAAACCTGCCCCACCACTTAAATCTTAAACCAAACTTTGTTTATCTTTAAACTTTGATTGTAACATCTGATATATCTGGTTCGTCTCTTATTCCACCCTTCGAGAAGTTTCAGTCAAAGGGGCTGAAGTCTCTCTCGAGGTTCTCTGATTCATCATCATCAGAGAAGAAGTCATCCTCGTCAATGTCGTCTTCGTCATAGTCTTCGTGCCACTCAGGTACATACTCTTCATCGTACTCATCATCCTCCTCAGCTTCGTCCCCGCCCTCCTCTCCTGTGTAGTTGTTGTTGTCAGAGTCTCCGGAGTCAGACACCTGGTCCGATTTGGACCTGAGGACAGAACGAAGCTCGTCTATCACATGTTTAGCTTGGCAGAGTCAACTAGTGGCGAGCTAAATGAACAAATCCCTACAATGACTGCATCCACCACTCACCCACCAACACATACTTCAAATACTCTGATGACACTGATATACATTCATTCCTTAATGACAAAAACTGTTACACACAGTGCATCAGCACTTCCATTTTCCACTTCACTCAGAGCTGCACAGACAACTACCTCCTGTTAACAGTTACAATGATGAAAGGACTGTTTATCATGACATCCAGTTAACACTACACATCCCATAATCCCCATATGTAACAGTATGTACTGTGGTACTTGTCAGGAGACTGAAGGTAGTGTGAAACAGGAAGTAAACACTAAATTAACCGGTCAAGCCAGGAAGAGACTCATACTGCCGAAATGCACTACAGAGCGCCACAGGAGGTCATTCTTGTCTGTGGCCATCAAACTTTACAACTCCTCCCTCAGACTGTCAGACACTTGGAGTTAATGTCTGTGAATGTTCTCATTCATCCAGGTCATGGTTATACAAAGGAGTTGAATCAAGTGCAACTGGACTTGGTATATCTTCACGTCTTCACGGATATATACCAAGTCCAGTTGCACTTGATTCAACTCCTTTGGACTCGGAGTTAATGGTCATTGGATTGGCCCTTCGACTTGTTTTACCTTGTTGGGTTTTGTTTGTGCTGTTGTTTTGTGCTGTGGTAGTGCAGTATAGATAGGGCGTTATGTGCACCATGCTTGTTGATATATTTTGTTCTTATTTCTATTTCTTATTTTATCTTTTATTTCTGTTTGTTTTTCTTGTTTCTATTTGCTTGTTATCTTGTTAAGAGTTTTTTCTTACTAGAGCATGAGTGTCTGTAGTAGAACCCAATTTCCCCTTAGGGATGAATAAAGTATTCTGATTCTGATGAGCAGTGTTAACTCTGCTCTACTTACACTTTGTTAACGTCTGTGTGATTGGTGAGATTTGAAGCTTGAGCAGATTCTGCCTCCAGACTGGTTTTGGATTGGTACCCAACTCTGAAGTCCTGTGATAGGACAGACAAGACAGATGACATTCATTGGCTAGACAAGACAGGTGACATTCATGATACTTCGTTAACCGGATGGCAATCTTCCACCAGGTTTCAGTTCAGCAGATATAGTCAGTGGACAAATCATACATTTGATTAGATTTTAATTTGAAGACTTCATCTCTATAATTCTGTAAATAATTAAAGGGGTGGGGTTATTATGGAAAACAAGGTTTATTTAGACGGGTTAGATTTTTCTGTCACCATTTTAATTCTGTCACCACATTTAACGAACACTTTTGTTTCAGCAGCTTTTCTATGGGTCCAAATAAACTCTTCTGAACAAGCAAACCAGAATTGTCCTTTGGAGTGATGTCACACCGGGAACAATCGAGCCAGATTTTGCATAAGGCCACCCATATTGAGAGCAAAGTAGCTTCTGGTTGGGCAGCCATCACCTCTGTCAAGGGAGGGGGTTGAGACGCCCAACCAGTCCGTTTCACTGGAAACCAAACCACTTTCATATGCAGATATGGGCGTGACCCTTAACTAGAATTACAATGGCCTGGTGTGCTATTCACAGAGGATTGGGGAATGTTTGCAATCACAGCATCGTAACATGGCGACAGATGTACTCTTAGCCCCCCCCCCCCCCCGGTTCAGGGATTGTCGTTCCCTCTTTACATAAATGGCCTCTTTGACTCCCCTTTCAAACCAGTGTTCCTCCCTATCAAGGATATAGCACATCCTCATCCTTGAAAGAGTGGCCACTGGCCTGTAGCTGGATGTAGACTGTGGAGTCCTGGCCTGACACGTTAACTCTTCTGTGTTGTGCCATCCTCCTGGCCAGTGTCTGTTTAGTTTCCCCATTGTACAAGTCATGGCAATCCTCCTGGGACATAACAGCATACACTACATTGCTTTATTTGTGCCTGGGAATCCAACCCTTGGTGTGGACCAATTTCTGGTTGCAGTGTGTTTTGGGGTTTGAAAGCAACCGAGACATGATGTTTGGAAAATACATCTCAACTGTTCTGAAACTCCCACCACATATGGAATCACCACTGGTTTACACTAAAGGCCCAAACATACTCGGGCGGAACGTACGCGGAGCGGACTCCGCCGGACTAAAAGCGGACGTCTGCAAGCCCTGTGCGCGCAAAGCTCAGATTTTACGACCGCAATGAGTCCACGCTGCTGACACTGGTGCGCGGCGCGGACTCATCGCGGTCGTAAAATCTGAGCTTTGCGCACTATGTTCCGCCCGAGTATGTTTGGGCCTTTAGGCAGCTGTTGTCCTTCTCTCTTCGATTGGCTGGTACACTGTTTGGGTGCCAAACAGTGGCATTTTTTCACCGTTGGCTTCGGTCATTATGCAACTGTATTGTTTATAAAGGTGGGGATACCTGCAGTCAGTTGAGACTGAAGAGGCCACTTAGATGAGTGATGAAACGTTTCTCTCAATAAACACTGTGTCCAGATGAACTGATTCAACTTTCTTTCTTTGATTTTCTTACCTGGATTATTGAGCATGCATAAAGACATTTCAACTTAATAGTTAATTTGTTTAAAATTGTCAGAAATTACAGTCATTTCCCCCTGTATACACCTGTAATAATACTGCTGGCTGACGCATCAGGTTGGGGTGTTGTGTTACCTGAGTAGAGTGCTGCAGGATGGCCAGCAGGCGCTCTTGGATCCGGCGGATCAGCTCCAGACCCGTGTTCAGATGCCCCGGTTTAAGTAAACGCACACAGGAAGCCAGGTCAGTACATTGCAACAAAGTCTCCTCTGGAAAACAAAAGCAAAAAACACACACACACACACACACACACAGAGGAGATCACACACACATTCTGCTCATACAAACAGCTGTCAGTGTGGGTAGGTTAGCTGTCAAATCAAACAATTCTCTCATTGAGTTTTGTCTGTAAATAAGACCTTCCTCATCTTTATCGCTGGGAAACTCTATTTCACACTTATACTAACTAATGCATTCCCATCTGGGAGCTGACCAGTACAACAACAGTCTTCTACTATTGGGTACTGGGAGCTGACCAGAACAACCAGTCTGTTACTGTTGTTAGCTCCTTGGGGGGGGGGGATTAGTATTAGTAAATTCCTTTCTGAAGAGCAGATTGACTTTAGCTGATGAGGGAGAGCAAAGTAGATCTAGTTGAGTTTCCCCACTTAGATTCGCCAAGTTGCTGCAAGGATTGGAACCAACAACCTTATAGTGATTACCCTTACTTTGGTGGATTTGGCAACATGGTAGTCACAGTAGTTTGTTTTTATAGTGCAAATCCCAGTAATCCACTCAAAACAAACATGTTCTGGAATGAGTAGAAAGTGTTCACATGCAGGTCACTATTTTTAACAGTTGCATATTTCAGTGTAACACCAGCAAGATAACTGGTATTATGGATATTTTGTAGAAAGAAGACTGATTAACACTGTCATCTGACATGGTAATATTGAACAACATATTAATCCATATCAAATATTTAATTACACCTAATTAAACAATGGATAATAGTTAGCTCTGTATTTTAGCACCTATTGTTTTCTCTTCTACATTTATCATGTAAGTTCCTTCTTCTTTTCTTTTAGTAGCAGACTTGACACATTTCCTGTGTGGGCAACATTAGATTTGAATACTTGGCGGGTGAAAAATAGCATACAGAGGAGCAATTACAGAATGCTAACAAAATAAATGGCTGTTGGTCCAAAAATGCCAACAAAAAGCATCAAATATGGCATTTTTTTAACATAAAAAAAGACAGATAACCACTTTAACCCACAATCTGTATATATGTCCGATATCAAACAGATATCAACCCAGTTGTAAGACAGACATTCCAGCTCACCTAGAAGGATCTGCAGAGCGTTGGTGTGCAGGTCCAGAGCGTCTGTCTGATGCTCCATCACATCCATTTTCTCTGTTTCCTGGTTGTAGAAGCTATAGACGCAGGAGTACGCCAGAACCTGCAGCAGGACCAGAGTTACACCTCCACAGGTCTGACAGACAGCCAACAACACACAGTCTATCTGAACCCTAAATGACCTGTTTCTAATTTCCTTTCATTTCCCTGACACCAGAATCACAATGAGAGAAACAGTAGAAGAAGAACTTTAAGGCCGTGAGGTCAAAGGTCAGAGGTACAGCACCCGACCCCAGATGAAAGTAATGACATGTTTGATTCTAGAATGAAGTCATTACAGGTCACCAGTTTGGCATCATTTCCAAACCATAACACTGTATTAATCTACATAATTCAACGGGTCCACATCTATTCTCAGACTCTAAAACAGTTATAACAATAATGTATTATATTAATCCCCATTAAGATTTCTAAAATATAGGGCGTCCGGGTGGCATAGCGGTCTAGTCCGTTGCCTACCAACACGGGGATTGTGGGTTCGATTCCCCGTGTTACCTCCGGCTTGGTCGGGCATCCCTATAGACACAATTGGCTGTGTCTGTGGGTGGGAAGACGGATGTGGGTATGTATGTGTCCTGGTCGCTGCACTAGCACCTCCTCTGGTCAGTTGGGGTGCCTGTTTGGGGGGGAGGGGGAACTGGGGGGAATGGCGTGATCCTCCCACATGCTACGCTCCCCTGGCGAAACTCCTCACTGTCAGGTGGAAAGAAGCGGCTGGCGACTCCACATGTATCGGAGGAGGCATGTGGTAATCTGCAGCCCTCCTGGATTTACTCAGAAGAGTGGGGTAATTGGGCAAGTACAATTGGAGAGAAAAATGGGGAAAAAAGATTTCTAAAACATATAATAAACATATTTTGACTTGTGAATCCACAGAGATGTTCTCTTTGTGTTTGCACAGTAGCTGATGTCAGGTTGACCATCAGAGCAGCTGGAAGAGATTCAGTGTTTGCTCAAAGACACTTCAGCAGTAGTCTGTTTGCTGTCAGAGGAAACAAAAACCAGATCCATGAATCTTGCATTTGTTGAGTTCTGACTGATACATGGGAATCATTTCTGTCATTTTGGAGTCAGCTGTTTTCTTTGAGAGTGCTAAACTAGCGCTGGGTGACAACATTATTATAATTTCTGATTGAATACCACAATATTGCAGAAAGATGAATCAGTTCACCTGGACACAAAGTTTGTTGAGAGAAACGTTTCATCCCTCATCTAAGTGACTTCTTCCGTCTCAACTGAATGCAGGTATCCCCACCCTTATAAGCAATACAGTGGCATAACGACCAAAAACAGTGATCAGTTTCATATGCAAATTACTGTGACCATTAACTAGAGTCATAATGGTTATGTGTACTATTCACAGAGGACTGGGGAATAGTTGCAATCACAGCATTGTCAGATGGCGACAGATATCTTATCCCCCGCCCCGCTCAGGGTTAGTCGTTCCCTCTTCACATAGATGACAGCCATTCAAACCAGCTTCCTCCCTATCAAGGACGTGCACATTCTCATCCTTCTAAAGAGTGGCCACTGGCCTGTAGATGGGTGTAGACTGCAGAATCCTGGCCTGACTGCGCATTTATCATTTAGAACCACTTCTCTGACATCATTGCCAAAAACAATAATAATGTACGTACTTTATCCCCCCATGGTAGTAGCTTCTGAATTTCTACCAGGGCCTGCAATGAATCTGCCTCCTTCTTCAATGACGAAATTCAGAAAATTAGACAGGCAGCCAGTGCCTCTGTACTAGGCATTGTCCCTGTGTCCACCTAAAATCAATTCAACTAGCATGTCACAATTTGATCCCATCAACCATAAAAACTTGGGGGACATTATACAACATTTGAAATCCTCCTCCTGCTGCCTTGATATTTTGCCAACAGGCTTTTTCAAAAATGTTTCTAATTGCATGTCCTCAGATCTTCTACAAATTATCAACACATCTCTTCTCTCAGGACTCTTCCTTGTAGGCCCTGAAAATGGCAGTCATCAAGCCACTCTTAAAAAAAGAATAATCTAGATAATTCACTAATGAACAGTTATAGGCCCATATCAAACCTCGCGTTTCTAAGGAAAATAATTGAAAAAGCTTTTTTTCCCAGCAGCTAAACAAATTTTTGGCACTAAACAACAGTTTCAATGTCTTCCAGTCAGGATTCAGACCACACCACAGCGCTGAGACTGCCCTTGTTAAGGTCTTTAATGACATCCACTTAAACACAGACAGTGTCAGAATCTCAGTCCTGGTATTATTGGATCTCAGTGCTGCATTTGACACAGCTGACTACAACATATTACAAACCCCAATTCCAATGAAGTTGGGAAGTTGTGTAAAACGTGAATAAAAACAGAATACAATGATTTGCAAATTCTTTTCGACCTATATTCAATTGAATACACTACAAAGACAAGATATTTAATGTTCAAACTGATAAACTTTATTGTTTTTTGAAAATATTCATTCATTTTGAATTTGATGTCTACAACATGTTCCAGAGAAGCTGGGAAAGGGGCAACAAAAGACTGGGAAAGTTGAGGAATGCTCAAAAAACACCTGTTTGGAACATTCCACAGGTGAACAGGTTAATTGGAAACAGGTGAGTGTCATGATTGGGTATAAAAGCAGCATCCCCGAAAGGCTCAGTCGTTCACAAGCAAGGATGGGGCGAGGTTCACCACTTCGTGAACAACTGCGTGAGCAAATAGTCCAACATTTTAAGAACAACGTTTCTCAACATACAACTGCAAGGAATTTAGGGATTTCATCATCTACAGTTCATAATATCATCAAAAGATTCAGAGAATCCGGAGAAATCTCTGCACAGAAGCGGCAAGGCCGAAAACCAACATTGAATGCCCTCGACCTTCGACCCCTCAGGCAGCACTGCATTAAGAACCGACATCATTCTGTAAAGGATATTACCACATGGGCTCAGGAACACTTCAGAAAACCACTGTCAGTTAACACAGTTCATCGCTACATCTACAAGTGCAAGTTAAAATTCTACCATGCAAAGCGAAAGCCATATATCAACAACACCCAGAAATGCCGCCGGCTTCTCTGGGCCCGAGCTCATCTGAGATGGACTGACGAAAAGTGTGCTGTGGTCTGATGAGTCCACATTTCAAATTGTTTTTGGAAATCATAGATGTCGTGTCCTTCGGGCTAAAGAGGAAAAGGACCATCCAGATTGTTATCAGCGCAAAGTTCAAAAGCCAGCATCTGTGATGGTATGGGGGTGTGTTAGTGCCCATGGCATGGGTAACTTGCACATCTGTGAAGGCACTATTCATGCTGAAAGGTACATACAGGTTTTGGAGCAACATATGCTGCCATCCAAGTGATGTCTTTTTCAGGGACGTCCCTGCTTATTTCAGCAAGACAATGCCAAGCAACATTCTGCACGTGTTACAACAGCATGGCTGCGTAGTAAAAGAGTGTGGGTACTAGACTAGCCTGCCTTCAGTTCAGACCTGTCTCCCATTGAAAATGTATGGCGCATTATGAAGCACAAAATACGACAATGGAGACCCCGGACTGTTGAGCAACTGAAGTCGTACATCAAGCAAGAATGGGAAAGAATTCCACCTACAAAGCTTCAACAATTAGTGTCCTCAGTTCCCAAACGCTTATTGAGAGTTGTTAAAAGGAAAGGTGATGTAACACAGTGGTAAACATGCCCCTGTCCCAGCTTTTTTGGAATGTGTTGCAGGCATCAAATTCAAAATGAGTGAATATTTGCAAAAAAACCCCCAATAAAGTTTATCAGTTTCAACATCAAATATCTTCTCTTTGTAGTGTATTCAATTGAATATAGGTTGAAAAGGATTTGCAAATAATTGTATTCTGTTTTTATTTACGTTTTACACAACGTCCCAACTTCATTGGAATTGGGGTTTGTACTAGACCGACTGGAAAACTGGGTGGGACTTTCTGGCACAGTACTAAACTGGTTTGAATCCCACTTAAAGGACAGAGACTACTTTGTGTGTATAGGTAATTGCAAATCTGAGTGTACAAAAATGACCCATGGAGTTCCCCAAGGCTCCATTCTGGGTTCGCCTCTGTTAACATCTATATGCTACCACTAGTCCAGATTATGGAAAACAACAAAACATGTTACCATAATTCTGACATGACACACAAATTTACATAACCATATCACCAGGAGACTATAATCCCACACAAGCACCGAGTAAGTGCATTGAATAAATCAATGACTGGATGTCTCAGAATTTTCTTCAATAAACAAAGATAAAACTGAAGTAATTGTCTTTGGAGCCAAGGAAGAATGACTAAAAGTCAGCACTAAGCTACAATCAGTAATGTTAAAAACCATGAACCAAGCCAGAAATCTTGGTGTAGTCATGAACTCAGACCTGAATTTAGATAGCCACATTAAAGCAATTATAAAGTCAGCCTAATATCACCTGAAGAATATCAGAATTAAAGGATTTGACTTCCGGCATATCGATCAATGGAGTACGTCGTGACTCTTGGGGCCCCTGCAAAAACTTTTAAAAATGCTATCCCAGGCACACGTTTGGCATTTTTTCGGTGTTAGTTTTTTCCAAACACTTAAGTATTTGTCTTCTGGTCGACTAAAATGTCTTCGAAAAATAAAACCGGGTGCACTTAAGCGGCACAACAGCAGCTGCCTGCTCCGCACACTTCGTCCCTGCCTCATAGTGGCTGCTCTCCCTGCTCGGATGACACTGCTGCACCAATTGGTGATATTCTATCCCTCGATTTCAAGGCTGAGCTGCTCTATTCTCCGCAATAAGATGACGATTATTTTTAAAACTGAGCGTCAAGCCGCCTTAACCGAGAATTTAACATCCATCAAGATGAAGCTACAAGTAGTGAAATCAGAGTTATCTGGTAGCATCATGAAGATTCAGTCTGAAGTGCAAGCTCTGAAAAATAATGTTGGTGAAATGGAAACCTCCCTGTCCACCTGCGGCGATGACATCGTCACGCTTCAGGCCAAAGTGGAGCAGCTGTCAGCCGAACTGGTAAGAGTGGACAATAAATACAAGAGCTTGAGGCAAGATCACGGCGCAATAAGGATACTGGGAATTCCAGAGGACTCACCCATCTCCTCCACTGCAGCAGCCACCATCGCCACTCTGCTAAACTTGAAAAGGAGCCCCTCTTGGACCTCGCTCATCGCACTCTCCAGTCGAAGCCGGAACCAGTTGAGCGCCCTTGTCTCATAATCGCTCGACTACATTATCACACGGACTGTGTCGATATCCTGCAGCGAGCCAGAGCCCAACAACCGATCAAGATTGGGGATATGTCTATCTCTATCTTTCCCAATCACACTGCGAAGACTGCCCGCGCCTGGGCTGTCTTCAATGATATCCGACGCCAGCTCCGTGAGATTTCGGGGATACGGTTTGGTCTGCTATACCTGGCACATCTCCAGGTTACATATAACGGTGCAGAGAAGGAGTTTAAGTCACAAAAAGATGCCAGCGCATTTATTAAGACACTAAGTGAACTGAGGAAAAATATATAATGCTTATGATGTAACGTTACCACTCAGGTAGACAATTACTAACTCTTTACTCCATATATAGTTTGTGGGTTTTTATTTTTACCTTTTTATATGAGCAACAGTCTGTGGGTATTACTTTTACAGTCTGATTTTCATTCCTTTTTTTTCCTATTCTGTGGTCTTTGTTTTACTTCTTCATATACAGACTGTGGGCTCTTCTTGCTTCCAAATAGGCAGGCTGTGGTCGTTGTTTTTACCTGCTGATAAAGGCTGCGAGTTTTATTTTTGCCTGTTAATGTGCAAGCTGTGCTTCTTTTTTTGCCTCTTCATACAGATCGTGGCCTTTGTTTTTGCTTCTAGATAGAATGGTTGAGGTCCTTTGTTTTTTACAGTGTTTTTATTTTCCCTCTTTAAATACAGTCTGAGGTTTTCACTCTTACTATCTTATATACAGTCTGTTGTTTTTACCTTATACAGTCTGAGGTTATTTTCACCTCATTATAGAGTTTGTGGTAATTGTCACCCCATTATACACAGTCACTGGTGATTATTTTTACTTTTTTATATACTGTTTGTACTTTTTACTTTTGTGTGAATTTTTTACTTGGTGCCTTGCTGTTTATTATTACTAGGTTTTGCAGGAGCCCAAACCTTAATCACTGACAGGTCAATACCTGTAAGCATATCTGTTAGGGATTTGACTCCTTGTGGAGTTAGCACTGGGTTCTCCACCATTTGTGGAGGGGGGCATGGTAAGTGCTGTGGTGGGAGGGGGTGGGGCAGTTTGGTGTTTGAGCTGATCTGTCTGTTAGATGTTAGTGCTCGTTTTTTCTGTGCTTGTTTGTCTTGCTGTGTTTTTCTTTATTTTTAATCTTTTCTTCTTTTACCCTTCTTTTGCCAAAGAGGAGGTTTATGGATGTGGTGAGGGAAGACATGCAGGTGGCTGGTGTGACAGAGGAAGACGCAGAAGACAGGAAGAAATGGAAACGGATGATCCGCTGTGGCGACCCCTAACGGGAGCAGCCGAAAGTAGTAGTAGTAGTTCTTTTACCCTTTCTAGAGGGGCGTGGGTGGGGCCCCACATTCTTTTTCCTCTTATATCTAAATACTAAATATATGGCCACTAATATTAGTAATTCAGGAATCCCTCATAGTGGCTCTTCTGTGGGGTTTGTGAGCTGGAATATTAAAGGCATGGAGAGCCCAATTAAGAGATCGAGAATATTTACTCATTTAAAATGACTTAAAGCTGATCTAGTATTTCTGCAGGAAACCCATATGCGAACCAAGGACCAGGTCAGATTAAAATGCCCCTGGGTCTCTGAGGTGTTTTACTAAAATTTCAACTCTAAAGCCAGAGGGGTGGCCATTTTAGTTGGTAAGTCAATTCAGTTTTCAGCTTCCAAAGTTATATCTGATAGAAATGACAGATATTTAATAATTTCAGGCACACTGTCTCATATTCCCATCCTATTAGTTAATATTTATGCCCCAAATTTCAACGACCCACGCTTTATGAATAAGCTGTTTGAGCGTCTCCCATCATTGAATAATAACCTGCTTATATTCGGAGGGGACATTAACTGAGCTCAATCTCAACCGCTCTAACACACAAACCCTGACCCCATCCTTAATGTAGAGGACAGTTTCTGATTTCATGTCTAAGAATGGTTGCATTGATCCTTGCAGATTCTAAAACTTCCACACCAAGAAATATTCTTTTTTTTCCCACAGATGCATCAGTCTTTCTCTCGTATTGATTATTTTTTCATTGATGCCAAACTAATCTCCAAAGTGTTGACTGTTAATTACCATTGTTATTTCTGATAATGCCCCTCTTTAGATATCCAGTTCTCCTCACAACCTCAGTACTCAGTTTCATGGAGGTTCAATACTTTGCTTCTCTCAGATGACAGATTCAATAAATTCATAGCAGCTGCAATTGATCAGTTTATTGCTACTAATCAAAACGAGATGGAACCAGTTTCTCGCTCACTGTTGTGGGAATCACTAAAAGCATACCTTCGGGGTCAAATTATCTTCTACTCTGCACATTTGAATAAAACCTGTCAAGCCAAACTGCAAGAGCTCTCTATTAATATTAGTTATTTGGACCAACAACTTGCTACTTCTCCCTCTCCCAGTTTATTCAAATGCCGTGTTGAATTGCAGACTGAATTTGATCTCATGACAACCACTGATGCAAAGCGCCTTCTTTTACGCTCTCACGCCACATACACTATATGGACAAAAGTATTGGGACACCTGGCCATTACACCTACAGGAGCTTTTATGACATCCCATTCTAAATCCATAGGCATTAATATGGAGTTGGTCCCCCCTTTGCAACTATAACAGCCTCCACTCTTCTGGGAAGACTTTCCAAAAGTTTTGGAGTGTGTTGTGGGAATTTTTGCCCATTCATCCAGAAGAGCATTTGTGAAGTCAGGCACTGATGTTGGATGAGAAGACCTGGCTTGCAATCTCCGTTCTAGTTCATCCCAAAGGTGTTCGATGGGGCTGAGGTCAGGGCTCTGTGTGGGCCAGTCAAGTTCTTCCATACCAAACTCACCCAACCATGTTTTCATGGACCTTGCTTTGTGCACTGGGGCACAGTCATACTGGATCCGAAAAGGGCCCTCCCCAAACTGTTCCCACAAAGTTGGAAGCATGGAATTGTCCAAAATGTCTTGGTATGCTGAAGCATTAAGATTTCCCTTCACTAGAACTGAGAGGTCTAGCCCAACCCCTGAAAAACAACCCCATACCATTATCCCTCCTCCAGTAAACTTTACAGTTGGCACAATGCAGTCAGGCAGGTAATGTTCTCCTAACATCGGCCAAACCCAGACTCATCCATCAGACTACCAGACAGAGAAGCGTGATTCGTCACTCCACAGAACACGTTTCCACTACTCCAGAGTCCAGTGGCAGCGTGCTTTACACCACTCCATCCGACGCTTGGCATTGTGCTTGGTGATGTAAGGCTTGCATGCAGTTGCTTGGCCGTGGAAACCCATTCCATGAAGCTCCTGGTGCACAGTTTTTGTGCTGATGTTAATGCCAGAGGAAGTTTGGAACTCTACAGTTATTGAGTCAACAGAGCGTTGGCGACTTTTACGCACAATGCGCCTCAGCACTCGTTGACCCGCCTGTGTGACTTTATGTGGTCTGCCACTTCGTGGCTGAGTTACTGTTGTTCCTCAACACTTCCACTTTTCAATAATACCACTTACAGTTGACCATGGAATATCTAGCAGGGAAGAAATTTCATGAACTGACTTATTGCAAAGGTGGCATCACATGACAATACCAGGCTTGAATTCACAGAGCTCTTCAGAACGACCCATTCTTTCACAAATGTTTGTAAAGGCAGACTGCATGGCTAACTGCTTGATTTTAGCCCCCTTTGGCAATGGGTCTGAATGAAACATCTGAATTCAATGATTAAGAGGTGTGTCCCAATACTTTTTTCCATATAGTGTACTTCCGAGCACGGTGATAAGGCAAGCTGCCTCCTGGCTCATCAACTATGTCGACAGGCAGCTTTGCGTATGATCCCTCAGATAAAAGACTCACTTGGCACACTGCATAGGGAGCCCACCGTCATTAACTCTATATTTTGCGCTTTCTACTCTTCTTTATATAAATCTGAATCTCCGTCTGACACCACTTAAATGCACTCTCTTAGATAGTCTCAATTTCCCCATGATAAACCCAGTTATTGTTAAAGAACATGAATCACCATTGACAGTAGAGGAAATCACCCTTGCTATGAATAATATGCAAAATAATAAAACTCCTGACCCCGATGGACTTCCAGTTGAATGTTTTTAAAGAGTTCAAGATAAACTGGCCCCGCTGTTGCATTCTGTATATAATGAATTGCTGCAGTATGGTTCTCTTCCTCCAACTTTAAGACAATTAGCCTCCATAAGTCTGCTTCTAAAAAAAGACAGAGACCCAAATCTCTGCAGCTCATACAGATCTCTTTCCTTAATAAATGCGGATGCTAATATCCTTGCTAAGGCCTTGGCCCATTGCTTGGAAAATATTCTCCCAACTGTTGTCTCAGATGAGCAAACCAGATTTATAAAGGGGCACCAGCTGTTCTATAGTGTCCGTACCCTCTTGAATATTATCTATTCTAAAACTTCAACAACCCCTGAAGTAGTGATCTCAGTTGATGCTGAAAAAGCATTCGACAGGGTTGAATGGGATTACCTTTTTACTGCATTAGTAAATTTGGGCTGGGAAATGTATTTATTTCGTGGATACGTCTCCTTTATTCGTCCCCACAAGCTAGTATCACCACCAATGGCATTCAATCCAGTTTTTTCACCTTATCTCGCAGCACCTATCAGGACTGTCCCTTATCCCCCCTATTATTCGCATTAGCAATCGAGCCCTTATCAATCTTTCTGAGATCTTCTTCCACTTTCACTGGGATATCATGTTTGGGCATGGAACTTACGCTTTCACTTTATGCTGATGATTTGCTGTTCTATGTCTCAAATCCAAACCACTCTATACCAGCAATTCTCCCTGGTTTTCAGAGATTTGGATCATTTTCGGGCCATAAAGTAAATATCTCCAAGAGTGAATGCTATCCTATTAATGCTTTGGCAATACAACTCAATCAGTCTGATATCCCTTTCAAATTGAGTCCCTCTGGCTTTAAGTATCTGGGGATAAATTTAACCAGGAAACTGACCACACCTTTTTCGGCTAATTTCGCTCCTTTGGTGTCTAGAATTAAATCTGACCTTCAAAGATGGGAACGTTTACCTCTGTCTTTGATTGGCAGAATTAACACAGTTAAAAATGAATATTTTGCCCAAATTTTTATTTCTGTTCCAATGTCTCCCCCTATTTCTGCTGAAACATTTTTTTTTAAAACAATTATAAGTTCAGAAAATTGTCTCACTTTACTGTAATGCAGCCTTTAAGACCAGGGAATGATAACATTTAAGTTATATCACCATATTACCAGAACCACAATCCCACAACACAAATTTCCAGATACTGACCAGATCTACACTGAGCCTTAACTGTCTGTGTGACGGAGCCGGCTGGCTGCTGTCAGTGAAATGGCATCAGTGAGTTGCGTACCTTGCGGGCCTGAGTGAGGACTTTGCAGGCATCAATGACGAAGGTCAGAGACTTCATCTGAAGAGCTTCATTGATGGAGGACACTTTGTTCTCGAGGTTAATGGCGAAGTCCTTCACAGGGACAACGGCATTAACAGCAAGCAAACAGTCTTTCCATTCAGAAGATTTCAATTAGAAAGGATTATTTCATTACTATTATCAAAAAAATTATCCTTTATGTGGACATGGATGGTTTGCAAAGCCCCACCCTGCTTCAGATTAATACAGTTCCACACATTCCCAACTGGAAGCTGACCAGTAAAACCAGTTTTCTTCTGTTGGTTACTGGGAACTGACCAGGACAACCACAGCCTTCCACTGTTGGTTACTGGGAGATGACCAGTATAACCACAGTCTTCTACTGTTGGTTACTGGTAGCTGACCAGTACAACCACAGCCCTTCTACTCTTGGTAACTGGGAGCTGACCAGTATAACCACAGACTTCTACTGTTGGTTACTGGAAACTGATCAGTACAACCACAGACTAATAGTGTTGACCATTAGAAAACACCTTTGACAACATGACTTTAAATGGTAGCTACTGGCAGCTCAGTTTCAGTACAACCAGTGTGGTTACTGGGTTTGTATGTAGGTTACTGGTGTGTAAGGTGGTAGCTACTGTCAGTGAGGTACCTTGGCCTGGTTGTAGAAGGTACATCTCTCATTGTAGTCTTGGAACTTCTTCTCCTGACGAGCTGCTTTACTTACCTGGAGAAAAAACACACAAAAAAGTAGAAATACACAAGGTTTCAAAATGACACCAGCCTGAGAGCTACTGACACAAACTGATAACACATGAATGAATGAAGAAATAAACAAACACAGAAAATAGACAGACAAATGAATGAATGAATGAATGAATGAATAAATGAATGAATGTAAAGGCTACCCGGTAACTTAATGCTTTGGTCATGATTTGATTCAACAGAATCATCAATCAGAATACTAAACAGATGAACTCCGAGTGACCGATTTTTCTTTCAAAATGGATCTTGAGTCACAGAACACAAACCAGACAGATGATTCTTATAACAGGATGTTTTTTCTGGATCAAGTTTTATTCAAAATATTATCAGTAGTTTTATTCACAGTACTGGGAACAGACCATCGCTGAGCAGTTGTAGTAGTCTTTGTGGGTTGGTTTCCATGGTTTAAGACACCTCCAACAGAAACCGTGGTTACACTTGGCACAGGTCATACTGAGGATAGACAGACAGACATACAAACAGGAGAGAGAGGGACAGTTAATATTACCATCATACTCACTGGAACATCTCTTCTCAACAGAGTCAAAAAGCTTTTAACAGACTACAAATCCAAACCTATCCAAATCATTTTCAATATTCTTGATGTTTTGGTCTGGAAGATTATTTACAAAGAGACGTTTTTATCCATACATCTATGCTTCCTTCAGGAGCTTAATAGTTTGAATACAGCATGTCTCAAGTCAAAATGAACCCTGTCCTGATTCTGATTATTATTCGATCAAAATGTTGATCTATGAATAAACACACTGTGGAAATGTTACAAACAAAACACCCACCCACACACACACGTTTTCTGTGGATGTGTTCATCTGCTACTACCCCTTCTCCTCCTCATGCTACTTCTACTAACAATCACAGAAAGAATAAAATAATAACTTGCCCCTGTTGTTTGAGTCTAGTTTGACAGATTGGGTGGATTTTACTCATCTGTCATTTGAAACGATTTTATTCTCTGGTCTTAAAAGGAATTTGGATCTCACTGACACTCCCTGATTAAATGAATGAATGAATGAATGCATGTAAAAAATAGACGACAGATGGATGGGTGATTGGATGAATGAATGGATGGATGAAAGACACTTAAGATCTGATCAATTTGATTGGTTCATTTGTTTGGCCTTTGCTAATTCCTTAATGTTTGCTATGAACTTTGTACGGGTTTGTAAAACTGCTTCACGATACTGATTTTCCGGCTAACTCCACAGATGTGAAGAAGAGTTCCTGTGACCCGCCGAGTCCAGAGGTTCTGGGGTGACTACGTACTGCAGACAGCCTTCATTCTTCTCAATCTGAGCCTGGCAGCTGGGGCAGCGTTTGGAGATGAGCTTGGCCAGATGTTTGCTCTGAGCCTCTGAGCTCATACCTTCATAGTAACCACCATCATCCATCCACTGAGACATGTGACTACAGCTGGCTGGATAGTGGGCCTGCAGAGAGACAGAGACACGGAGACGGACAGAGAGAGACAGACATACAGAGAGAAAGACACAGAGAGACAGACAGAGAAAGAGAGTCACAGACAGAGAGAGACAGACAGACAGACACAGAGACATACATAGACAGACAGACAGAGAGGCTATGACTTTTAAAATAACTTACTTACATTACATTATAAAGATCCTCCATTCCTGTCATGTAAACATAAACTGGTAAGCCAAAAAAACAATAAAATCTCAGGCATCATTACTGTGGCTCAATCAAATTACAAAAAACTTCCGTCTCATACACTCCTACATCCACACACACACACAAACACACACACACACACACACGACAATAATAAATTAAAAATTAAGAACAAGTGAATATTCATACCTTCATCCATTCCCTAAGTGAACATAAAACCTGTGTTAACCCCAAGAGAGCCCTGAAAAAGTCCAGATTACTGGTCAGGGTGTAGAAGGCATGCTCTATCCTCAGACAAGCTGCCACCAAACCCTTCAGACTCTGCACCACATCAGTCCAGCCCTGACCTAACATCTTATTCTTCCTGGTCTTCCAGATCGCTAGCTTAGCAGTTCCATACAAAAAATGACTAGGACCATAAGCAGTCTTTTTCTTACTGTGTATTTAGGCCCAAAAACAAACAAGGGGACAGAGAATTTCTCTCCCTAAGCTTCCACGCATTCCTGCAGTACTCTAAAATAAGACCAATAATCAAGGACAAGAGACCACTAAATGCTCTAATGTTTCCCTTTGTGTATAGAAAGGACATTCCTCCCCAGTGTTGGATCCTGGTGAGCGCTGTGTCTGTTCATGGCTATTGCTCCATATCCTCCACTGGAGGTCAGCCATCTGTTTCTCAACAGGAGGCTTATACAGGACCCTCCACCTGCCTTCAGGGGTACAGTTTGAAGCAAAAACCTCAGTCCACCTCGACTCCTTGACTTCACCCAGAGAGTGAAGGTCGAGTACCTTCACACAGCTGTAATAAAACTGCTTCTTCCCACAAGAGCTGAAACTACCCAGCACTGGTGTATTCAGGGAAAGAAGCAGTCCACTCCCCTCCTCACCACGCCTCAACTGCAGGACCAACGATCAGGGAGGGAAAACGTACTCATTGTCACCGTTCCATTGGTTAGCTAGAGCACGATTTTCAGCAAATGCTCTTAGTGGCCCAAACAGGGACTGCCAAGACTTCCTCCACAACCCTCTCTAGCACACTGGAGGACCTGATGTTGATGACACCAGTAAGTGTTTCCATTGATGTTTTTGTAAGATGGTCCAGTTTAGTAATGCCAGCCTCAACAAACTTAGCCCTTACTGGGGCAGAGGAAAAGGTGGTATTCGCAAGGGCGTCATTATAAAACAGCAGCTCCTCAAAAAGCCACATTCCTGGTCTAGGGTCAGGAGTTCGTGTGACCTTCAGCATCTGCCCGGCTTCGAACACCGAGTTGTAACAAGGTGTAAGTCCAGTCAGGTCAGCTTCAAATGATCTCAGCAGAAAAAGTTGTTTATCTAGCCCAAGCCGGCCGGCTTTCATAAGAAGCAGCTGTTAGGTCAGGTGACTCGGCCGTACTAAATTGTCCCAATCTGTGAATGTGTGTGTATGTGTCAGCACTGTGATGGCCTGCCTGTCCAGGGTGTCTCCCCGCCTGCCGTCCAATGACTGCTGGAATAGGCTCCAGCATCTCTGCGACCCTGAGAGCAGGATAAGTGGTTAAGATAATGGATGGATGTTTGTCACCATTTTTATAGATTGGAACCACCTTAGTATTTGTATTTTATCAGGAAAAACACCTGTTTGAAAATATTTATTACATATATAAGTAAATGGTTCAAGGACACAATCAATTACCTCTTTTATTAATGACATATCAATAGCATAACCATCAGTGGATTTTTTATTCTTTCTTCTCACCACTTCTACCACATCACTCTCACAGACTCCACCCAGGAACATTGAATTTCTGTTGTCAAATACAAAATCAAAATCAAAACTACTGTCTTCATCTGTAGGAAGGTTAATTTCCTTTGCCAAATTTGGGCCTACGTTAACAACCCCGGTGTTCTATAGATGCAACAAATTAATATGTTTTTGAATCTTCCCACCTTAATTTTAATGGTTACACATTCCATCAAATTGTCAATAGCAGCTGTCATATTATCAATAACCCTACATTTAAGAACAGACATCACAAATAAGGCAACTTCCCCTTCCCTTTTATTGACCCTGTTTTGCCAAAACATTTTGTAGCCCTCTAATCCTGCCTGCAGTTCGTTATTATCACTACATCAAGTCTCTGAAATTGCTATTACACTAAACCTTTGCTGAAACTGTTGACCGTAATCTTTAATTTTGGAGAAGTTACTATAGAGACTCCTACTGTTGAAATTAATCACCAAAACCCCTCCATTTCCACGTTGGACGTGAACTTGTTTTCAGAATAATATTCACAATTAATGATAATGTTCTGGTCGAAGTGGGTCTTGGGGTCAATGTCATGTTCTAACTCATAAAATTTGTTATCACTAAAGTCAAAAGACTTAAAATCTGTATATTCACCCATTTTCTTATACGAGATTTGTCACTCACAAACAAACATTGCCTGTTACAACACTACTAAAATAAATTTATGATATTTCCCCACTGTTCTACCATAATATTCATCATTATTCATATATAGTGTTCAAGTTATTTCATGTCTCTGACGGCTATAACTTTGGCCTGTTCTGGTGTCCCATTCAGTCTTATCATTACCTAACAATTCCTTGTCCAAGTGTCCTGAATTCGTTTTTCCTTTCTCAGGATTCTAGCTTGTCTTTCAATTTCAGCATTTCTCTTTGTGAGATGCTCATTTACATATACCCCTGTGCCCTTCAGGTTTTTTTTTTTGCATGCTTTAGCGCCTCATTTTATGTTTTCTGCTCACAAATCTAATGATGAAGTTTGGCCTGTTGTTTTGTTTTTGGGGTATGATGTGACAAGCAGCTATATTGTTACTGTCCATAGGAATGTCTTTGTTATTGAAAAACTTAATGACTTGCTGCTCCAGTGTGTACAATTCACCTCTTGGCGTATCCTCTCCCCGTTTGTCACCTGCTGTGATCTGTGCGTATATGCGGTGAGTTGTCTCAAGCCCAGATATCACGAGGTCATCCATCCTTGCGTACTGTTCCAAACCTACTTTTCTTTCAAGCTCTTCAATTTCCTTGTCTTTTTCTCTGATCACAGCCATCAGTTGTCGCACTTCATCAATTAAATCCATTAGGCCGATCTGTTGTTTTGCCACCACCTTACTTAGCTCCTCTGACATGAAGTTCAGAGACTTTTTGAGCACTTCCATTGCTTCAGCTAGTTTATTGGTAGCCATTTCTTTATTCTTGTTAATTATGAGAGCGCTTGAACGAATTAAACAACTTCTGAATTCATTCAACAACTGAATTTATTAGTGCCACAGCTTTTAGAAAGAAGCTGTTTTTCAGCCTCTTTGTGTGTGTACGGATTGATCTGAAGCACCTACCTGATGGGAGGGGCTGAAACAGATGGTTTTCAGGGTGTGTAATATCTTTTACGATGTTCTTAGCCCTCCTCATACAGCGAGTGTTGTGAAGATATTATTATTTTTATTTTTTTTTAATTTATTTCTGATTTTCCCCTTTTTTCTCCCAATTTAGTGGCCAATTGATCCCTATTTTAATTCAAACCCCCACCCTCGTATTGCATGCGTTCGCCAACTGCATCTCTCCGGCCGGCAGTCTCGAAGGAAAGCGCCTCCCCACTTTCGTGACAAGGCGAATCCAAGCCGAACCACTGTTTTTCCGACACACACAGAGACGCATTCACATGACGAACACAAGCCGACTCCGCCCCCCTCCCGAAGACAGCGTTGCCAATGATTGCTGCTTCATCGAGTCCGGCCATAGTCGGATCTGACGAGACCGGGGCGCGAACCCCAGTCCCCAGTGGGCAACTGCATCGACACCAATCCGACGCTTAGACCGCTACGCCACCGCGGACTTGTGAAGATATTATAGTGAAGGCAGCTCAATGCAGACAATGTCTTGTGCTGTTTCCACAACACGCTGGAGGGCTTTTTTGTCAGCTTTGGTGTAGCTGCTGTACCAGGCTGTCATACAGTTCGTTAAGATGCTCTCGATGGGAACACCTATAAAAGTTGATAAGCAGCTTTTGGGGGAGGTTGGCTCTCCTTAGCCTCCTCAGAAAATAAAGGCATTGTTGAGCCTTACCCACCACTGCCGAGTTGTCAGCTCAAGAGAGGTCCTCTGTGATGGTGATTCCCAGGAACCTGGAGCTGGGGACTCTCTCCACAGCCTCTGTGGTGATGTGAACAGGACTGTGTGTGATCCTCTTGAAGGTCCTAAAGTCCACGATAATCTCCTTGGTGTTTAAGACCAGGTTGTTGTTAGCCCACCACGTTGTCAGGTTCTGAACCTTCTCCCTGTATGCCGCTTCATCGTTGTCTGATATGAGCCTGATGACTGTCGTATCATCCGCAAACTTAACAATAGTGTTTGAGTTGTGGATGGCTTGGCAGTCATGTATGAACAGTGCATAAAGGAGGGGGCTCAGCACACAACGCTGGGGGAGGCCAGTGCTCAGGATGAGGGTGAAGGATGTGTGCCTGCCCGGTATTACAGCCTTGGGGCGGTTGATGTTGAAGTCCAGTATCCATTTGTTAAGGAGGGAGTTAGTCCTAGTTGTTTGGTATGATGGTGTTAAACACCGAGCGGTAATTAATCAAGAGCATCTTAACATAGGTGTTGGATCTTTCCAGGTGAGACAGGGCTGTATTTAGAGCCACACAGATGGCATCCTCTGTCGATCCGTTTGCCTGGCAGGAAAACTGGTGTTGGTCTAGATCAGCTGGGACACTGTCTTTGATGTGGGTGAGTACCAGTCGTTCAATGCATTTTGAAATGACAGGGGTGAAAGTGACTGGCCGATAGTCACTGGGACAGGTTACCACAGGTATTTTGGGAATAGGCACGATGGTGCTGGATTTGGGGCATGCAGGGACTGTGCATAAGGATAGAGAGAGGTTGAAAATGTGTGTGAATACCTCTGCTAGCTGGTCAGCACAGGCCTGGAGTACACACCCTTGTACACCATCAGGTCTCACTGCTTTCCCTGTTCCGCCACACCTCTGGAGTGTGTAGAACAAGGGTCTGTGTCTCTCCCAACAGTTTGAAAGTGACTGGGGTTGGTTACTGTCTTTGTCAAACCGAGCAAAGACGTTAAGTTCCTCTGCAGTAGTCCGCGGTGATGTAGCGGTCTAAGTATCGGCTTTGTGTCGATGCAGTTGCCCACTGGGGACTGAGGTTCGCACCCCGGTCTCGTCAGATCCAACTATGGCCGGACTTGATGAAGGAGCAATAATTGGCAACGCTGTCTTCGGGAAGGGGGTGGAGTCGGCTTGTGTTCGTCACATGAATGCGTCTCTGTGTGTGTCGAAAAAAGCAGTGGTTCGGCCTGGATTCGCCTCGTCACAAAAGTGGGGAGGCGTCTCCTTCGAGACTGCCGGCCAGAGAGATGCAGTAGGCGAACGCATGCAGTACGAGGGTGGGTGTCTAAATTAGAAAAAATAGGGATTGATTGGCCACTAAATTTGGAAAAAAAAAGGGAAAAATCAGAAGAAAAAAAAAAGTTCCTCCGCAGTGTTGGTAGTGTTGTTGGCTGGTGTATGCTGTGTGTTATTTACCATTTTGTAATCTGTGATGGTCTGGATGCCTTGCCACATCCTCCATGGGTTGGAGTTACTGTTGAAGCTCTCCTCCATTCGTAGTTTGTAGTTGTGTTTTGCAGATCTGATACTTCTCTTAAGGTTCATTCTGGTAACGCCGTAGGCTGAAGTGTCGCCTGATATAAAATCGTGTCTCTTGCCCCGAGCAGCCATTTGACTTCGCTGTTCATCCATGGTTTCTCATTTGGGTACACTCAGAACCTTCTGCTAACGGTGACATTGTCCATGCAGTAGTTAATGTATGACAATACAGATGAAGTGTAACCTTCCAGGTCTGTCTGATGGGCAAATATATTCCATTCTGTGTGTTCCAAACAGTCCTGGAGTTGAGAGATGGCTCCCTCAGGCAAACTTTAACTGTCCTGCTGGTCAGCTTAGCAAGGGCTTTGTGTGCTGGGACAAGAAACAAAGAGAGGTGGTCTGAATGTCCAAGGTGGGGGTGGGGTATGGCCATGTTGGCGTCCTTTATGTTGTATAGACATGAACTAAAGTGCTTTTCCCCCAGTTGTGCATTTGACATGTTGATAGAATCTGAGGAGCACATTTCTGAGGTTCATTTGGTCGAAGTCCCCAGCAATGATGAAAACTTCATCAGCGTTCTGTTGTTTACTGATGGTGTCATGCATGTGTCCATGCGCTAGCTTAGCAGTAGCCTGTGGTGGTATGTATCTGGAGATGTATAGAAAAATAATTTGGAAAACTGAATCCTAAAGCTTAGAAACTGTGGAAAAGTTAGGAAAATTATGGAAATATATTGTTGAGCAGTGTCAACACACTATACGTTCACATCACATTTTGGCATGGTTTCGTACCTTAAGTCATCTCAAATATTGCAATGCTTCTTGTGAAGAATAATTATCTCTAGAGTAAAACAACATATTTACTGTGGGCTGACTATCAACATATTTGACTATCAACACAAATAATACTGAACACCAACCAAAACCCTCAAATCTAGTGAGGAGATTTACGATCTGGGAGAGGTATCGAATTTTGAAATACAGAATATATCTGAGCTGCTGAAATAGGGCCCTGTGATGGACTAGCGGTCTGTCCAGGGTGTCTCCTCGCCTGCCGCCCAATAACTGCTGGGATAGGCTCCAGCATCCCCACAACCCTGATTGGGATAAGCGGCTTGTACATATATATATACACTACCGTTCAAAAGTTTGGGATCACCCAAACAATTTCGTGTTTTCCATGAAA
This sequence comes from Lampris incognitus, assembly GCF_029633865.1. Lineage (NCBI taxonomy): Eukaryota > Metazoa > Chordata > Actinopteri > Lampriformes > Lampridae > Lampris > Lampris incognitus. Next base: position 26,931,560 of record NC_079223.1, on the reverse strand, counting down.
AGTCACACTTATTCACCACCATATGTTGTGAAATGAATAGAAAATAGAGTCAAGACATTGACAAGGTTAGAAATAATGATTTGTATTTGAAATAAGATTTTTTTACATCAAACTTTGCTTTCGTCAAAGAATCCTCCATTTGCAGCAATTACAGCATTGCAGACCTTTGGCATTCTAGCTGTTAATTTGTTGAGGTAATCTGGAGAAATTGCACCCCACGCTTCCAGAAGCAGCTCCCACAAGTTGGATTGGTTGGATGGGCACTTCTTTGAGCAGATTGAGTTTCTGGAGCATCACATTTGTGGGGTCAATTAAACGCTCAAAATGGCCAGAAAAAGAGAACTTTCATCTGAAACTCGACAGTCTATTCTTGTTCTTAGAAATGAAGGCTATTCCATGCGAGAAATTGCTAAGAAATTGAAGATTTCCTACACCGGTGTGTACTACTCCCTTCAGAGGACAGCACAAACAGGCTCTAACAGGTACTATTTAATGAAGACGCCAGTTGGGGACCTGTGAGGCGTCTGTTTCTCAAACTAGAGACTCTAATGTACTTATCTTCTTGCTCAGTTGTGCAACGCGGCCTCCCACTTCTTTTTCTACTCTGGTTAGAGCCTGTTTGTGCTGTCCTCTGAAGGGAGTAGTACACACCGGTGTAGGAAATCTTCAATTTCTTAACAATTTCTCGCATGGAATAGCCTTCATTTCTAAGAACAAGAATAGACTGTCGAGTTTCAGATGAAAGTTCTCTTTTTCTGGCCATTTTGAGCGTTTAATTGACCCCACAAATGTGATGCTCCAGAAACTCAATCTGCTCAAAGAAGTGCCCATCCAACCAATCCAACTTGTGGGAGCTGCTTCTGGAAGCGTGGGGTGCAATTTCTCCAGATTACCTCAACAAATTAACAGCTAGAATGCCAAAGGTCTGCAATGCTGTAATTGCTGCAAATGGAGGATTCTTTGACGAAAGCAAAGTTTGATGTAAAAAAAATCTTATTTCAAATACAAATCATTATTTCTAACCTTGTCAATGTCTTGACTCTATTTTCTATTCATTTCACAACATATGGTGGTGAATAAGTGTGACTTTTCATGGAAAACACAAAATTGTTTGGGTGATCCCAAACTTTTGAACGGTAGTGTATATATAGTTTTTTTTTCCGAAACTGTCAATGGTGTTGTTATAAGTGCTCAACTAATGAGGAGTGGAATATCAATACAGATACAGGAAAAACTTATTTTTTTAATACATTGCAGTACAGGCCTGTATCGTGCATCGCGCACTCATCAGCTGCCGCGACTGATGAGTTATTTCATCCCACAACACAAGCACCATGGCCAAGGCACACAACCCCTCACCACAAACGAACATCTCCAACTGCAAATGCTGTGTTAAGGCATCGTAGCCTCTTGAAGGAAAATGCCAAACAGAGGGAGTCATCTACCAGGCATCGGTGACAAGAGAAGACAACTGCAATGTGGACACTTACGTGGGATTAACAGAGGGCCTTTTTGAAATTAGGTTTAACCCCCATATGAGTAGCTTCAGAAATGAACATGCAAAAAATGCAACGGCCTTAAGCCACCACATTTGGTCATTGGTAGACAAGAATATCAGTTATTCTGTCTCATGGAAAATCCTTGCAAAGAATAATGCATATTCAGTTAGAGGTAAAGGATGTAACCTGTGCTTGGCAGAAAAGAATTTTATTATTTGCAGACCTGATATGTCCACCTTGAATAACTGAAACGAATTGGCCACTAGCTGTAGACACCGAAAAAAATATCTCCTTTGCAACTATAAGTAAAACGTCTTGATTACCCCCCCCCCTTAGATGATACACATATGACATTTATTAGAGGTTTTTTTTAAAAATATTTTAACTGCCAGTCATTCCAACTGTGCCCCAATACGACCCCACTATATGATTCACATAAATTACCTTGTTATATTTTAAATATACGCCATTTCAAAAGTGCCCTGGTCCCTAAATGTTTTTCAAAACAAGCCCCAGCCCCTTAACCCATCGGTTGTAATGTTTTCTACCCCTCCATTGGTTGCTGTGCATCAAATATACCTAACCCATTGGTTGCTATAGTTTAAATGTTTCCTCATCTGATTGGTTGCTGTCCAACCGAAATTAGGGGCGTGATGCTGGGCAACGTAAACTGTATGATTCTTTGTTGAACCACATTAGCAGCTGATGAGTGCGCAACGCACGAAACAGGCCTGTACTGCAATGTATTAAACTTTTTTCCTCTATCAGTATTGATATTCCGCTCCTCATTAGTTGAGCACTTACAACAACACCATTGACGGTTTCGAGGGAAAAAAAACGGCATATATTTATATATATATCCATCCAAATAGTATGTCCTTTCCTCGAGTAGCTTTATTGACAGCTGATGATTGCTTATATGGCCTGAAACAGGCTTGTACTGTCTCATAAAGAATTTACTTGACTCACTGGATTTTATATATATAAAACACACACAAACACACACACACACACCAAACCACAAACTGTGCTACTTCTAAACATCCACGATGACTCGCTGTACATCACTGTAGTTAAACAACCAGCACACTACAATCACAAGCATGCACATCACCGCTTATTTCACCTGTATAAGTAAATTCTAGTGTATATATCTGAAGATTGTTGTGTTGTTATTCTCTGTTAAGTATACTGTGAGAGCCATGAAACCAGAGTCAAATTCCATGTGTGTGCAAACTTATACATGGCCAATAAATCTGTTTCTGATTCTGATTAACCAGAGCCTGTTGAATGTGGAATTTCTCCCCTTCCCTAGCCAGTGTCGTTGGGGACATTGTCAGCTCGGTGGTACAGTGTCCTGATGACTCCTAGTTTGTGCTCCAGTGGATGTTGAGAGTCAAACCTTAAGTACTGATCAGTTTATGTTGGTTTACGGTACACATCAACAACCAAATGTCCCCCATCACCAATTGCAATTTAACAGTCTAAGAAGACTAACCTGTCATTTTCACATCCTCCCTGGTGAACTTGATGTGGTTGTCCCACAGGTACGTCCTGAGATTTAATCTATTTTTTTTTTGGATTTCCCCTCCCTTTTTTCTCCCCAATTGTACCTGGCCAATTACCCCACTCTTTCGAGCCGTTCTGGTTGTTGCTCCACCCCCTCTGCTGAGCTGGGGAGGGCTGTAGACTACCACATGCCTCCTCTGATACATGTGGAGTCGCCAGCCGCTTCTTTTCACCTGACAGTGAGGAGTTTCACCAGGGGGATGTAGCACATGGGAGGATCATGCTATTCCCCCAGTCCCCCCCCCCCACACCCCCAAACAGGCGCCCCGACCAACCAGAGGGGGCACTAGTACAGCAGCCAGGACACATACCCACATCTGGCTTCCCACCCGCAAACACAGCCAATTGTGTCTGTAGGGACACCTGACCAAGCCAGAGGTAACACGGGGATTCGAACCGGCAATCCCCGTGTTTGTAGGCAATGGAATAGATCGACATGCTACCCAGATGCCTGTGAGATTTAATTTTAACCCAGGTATTGTCCACATATCTGAATCAATGGTTAGGTGGTGCCCCTGGATAGGACATCAGAGCGCTCTTTTCCACTTCCTTCACTTACAAGTTGGCAACTATGGTGAAACTGGGGAACCTATAGCACACCCATGTTTCTGCCTATAGTACTGTCCCCTGTATGTGAAATACATGGACTGAAGACACAGCTTCAGCAGCAGACACACTTGGTCAGTGTTAAGGTTGGTCCTATTACTAAGGGTGGGGTCATCCTGTTATTTCATACTGACTACCCCCACTACTTCAGCAACAATAACACACGTGAAGAAAGACATATCATAAGAGACCATTGTTTCATCTGCCTTCTTAATGATGTCCCTCACCTTATTCACAAAATCCCTTGTGTTCTGAATGTGATGTTCATTACTGCCTACAAACAGGTTAAGAATAGATACCAGAAACTTGGAGATGTTATCGGTCACGCTGTAATGGTACATCTGTTTCTTTTCCTATTTGTAATGTTCCTGGTTCAGAATAAACTCATTCACTGTCTTAACTTCACTGCCTAGGTTTGTCTTTGCTGTTCTCCCAAACGTCTGATAAAAATCTAAGGGCATTTGCATGTGTGACCTCTGACCTCAGGGAAGTTGCAGCTGAAGCAGGAGGACCAGCCACACTTGGAGCAGGTTCCCATGCTGCCCATATTCTCCTTGCAGAGGATCTGGTCGCAGCCCTGTGGGTTTGTGCACCAGGTAAGGTTGGAGCAGCACTCCACATAGCCACGCAGCAGAGCGCCTTCATACTGCAGAACAGAGAGAACACACCATCAACAACAAGTTAAATCTATGCATAATTTTATACTGGTAATGCACCAATACTGGTATGGAATATCGGGCCAATACCAGGTTAAAATGGAGTATTGTGTTGAAGATTTTACCAAAGACTAAAATTTGATACCGAAAGAGTAACATGTCATAAATAAAAGCAAAATGGTTTGATTTACTGCATTTTTGCCACACAGAAGCCAGTATTTCTTTAATGCTGGGGGGGGGGGGACTGATTCTATCCAGAGGTGTAAAAACCAGGTCCAGAAAGTAAAAGTCCAAACCATGTATTTCCTCTACTCATGCACTACACCAGCAGATTCTAGTCAACACCACTCCTCAACTAGGTAGGGATTTGAACTGGCGATCCCTGTGTTGGTAGGCAACAAAATACACTGCTATGCTACCCGGATGCCCGCCACCAGTCTTTGAGATGGCTTTTTGCCTGGTGGGAGAGACCATGGACAGCGTCGAAAACATGCTGCCTCCATCCAATGGGAATGACGGGCCGGGGCTGACCTGTGGAGACATCGTACAGGAGCGTGGTACCAGTGTCATCCAAAGCCACGTCCTCTAACTGCAGTCCTGTGACATCCATCCTGAAAGCCCACGTCTGGGTCGGTGGCCTGGTCAGCTGCCATACAGGCGTAGTCAAGTCCCAAGCGGACAGCCCCCGTGATGGTCCGGGTGAGGCAGTCAGCAACGAAGTTTTTTTCCCCAGCAACATCTTGTATGTTCGTGGTGAACTCCAAGATGTAGGAGAGCTGTCGCTACTGGAGGGTGGATCATGGCTCAGCCACCTTGGCCATGGCGAACATCAGTGGTTTGTGGTCCACAAACGCTGTGAACTGCTGGGCCTTGAGCAGGGATCGGAAGTGTTGAATGGTGAGATAGAGGGCGAGGAGCTCCCAATCGCAGGTGCTGTACTTCCGTTCACTGGGGTGTAACTGTAGGTTAAAGAAAGCGAGCAGCTGCCAAGTGCCATTCACCCACTGCTCATGCACTGCACCAACTGCATAGTCTGAAGTGTCCATCGTAATGGCGATCGGAACCTTGGGTGACGGGTGCACCAGCATTGTAGCAACAGCCAGAGCAGTCTTAACATCCACAACCGCCTTGTCCCTCTCTGTGGACCAGTTCACAGTGTGTTTGGTGGCCTTGCCTTTCAGGGCCTCGTACAGGGGTCGCATGAGTTGAGCAGCACGGGGGATAAAGTGGTGGGAAAAGTTCTTCATGCCGAGGAACTCCTGCACTGACTTCACCGTAAGAGGTCACGGGAAGTTCACAACGGCGTCTACCTTTGACGGGAGGGGTACTGCCCCATCTTTGGTGACTCGGTGTTTGAGGAAGTTGCTGATGGACAGCCCAAACTGGCATTTGGCTGGGTTGACGATCAGCCCGTGCTGGCTGAGCCACTCAAAAAGTGTCTGGAGGTGAGACAGGTGCTCTGCTTTGGAGGTGCTGGCAATGAGGATGTCCTCTAGATAGATGGAGATGAAAGGCAAGTCCCATAGTACTGAGTCCATGAGGCGCTGGAATGTCTGCGCAGCATTCTTGAGGCCAAACGGCAAGCGCACGAATGCGAACAGTCCAAACGGGGTGATCACCACCATTTTGGGGACATCCAGCGGGTGGATGAGGTCCACTTTGGAAAAGATGACTTTCCCAGTCAGGTTGGCAGAAAAGTCCTGGATGTGTGGAACTGGGTAGCGGTCCAGTGTCATTGCATTGTTGAGTCAGTGGTAATTGCCGCACGGGTGCTACCTGTCGCCAGTCTTCAGGACAATATGGATGGGTGTAGCCCACGGGCTATTCGAGGGGTTGAATGATGCCGAGGCATTCCATATTCTCAAACTCCTGCCTGGCGGTGGTGAGCTTGGCTGGGTTGAGGCACTGAGCCCGAGCATAGGCCGTTGGCCTAGGCTTGGCGGTGGATGATGAAAAGGTGGGCTGCGTAACCAGGAACTCAGCGAGAAGCCGAGAAACTTGTCTTTGTTGGAGAGCATGCCAGACAGTCTGGATTGAGTCTGCTCCACTGACAGTGCACGCATACCAACAGAAAGTAACAGCGTCGATCAAGCGGTGGTGTTTGACATCCACCAGCAGTCCATAGGCACATAGGAAATCCATGCGGAGGAGGGGGCCAGCCACTTTTGCCGTGACAAGTTTCCAACCAAACCACTGTCTGCCAAAACACAGCGCTTCCCACCACACTGAAAACTGCATGGAGTTTGGCACCGCTTGAACCTGTGTCCAAACTTGGTGTGGTAAAAACAAGCTGTGGTCCCACCGCCGTTGAGGAGCTGTCAGTGATGGCAGTGTTGGCCAAAGCAGCCCATACCTGAGAAGCCAACTGTCGCAAAAACAGCTGGACAAAGAGGAAGTCAGGCTCGTGCTCTCCCAGGAGATCCAACATTCTGTCCATGAGTTCAGATGGCTTACTATCACCAACACCTTGTAGAGAGAAGAGCCGGCCCGCTCAGCATCAGAAAGTTAAAAAAATTTCAACAGGTGAGCCTTGAGTGTCTTGTATTTATCCTGCTGCAGAGGATTTTTGAGGAGGCTCACCACTCTGTTGCTGCTGAATTCCCAAGGGCTGACACCACATAATCGTATTTTGCGGCATCTGCAGTGATTTCCTGCAATGCAAATTGCTTCTGTCTGGGTGAACCAAGCCGAGGCTGATGACTCCCAGAACTCTGGCAAGCTTGAAAGAAATTGCATTAGTCGTCATGTTCGTGAAGAGCTGTCTCTGGAAAGATCCAGCAAACAAACGTCGGGGTCACCAGTGTGTAAATTGAGAGAAAACAGAGAGTAACAACTTCTCTCTTTGACTACACACATACCTTAAATTGAGCACGTCAACTTAATATGAGAACAGGCTATGGTGAATTATGTCCATAAGTCCATTAAGTGTCCACTACAATATGAAAATTTTACTTAAAAAAATAAATGTGCGGGGGTGGTGGTGGGACTTCCGGGTGACGGATGGAGTAGACATGTGTTCCTCAAGCTCCTGCTACAATTTACACACAACTTAATTTCAAAGCCTCATTTCTGCACTCACCAATGTGAAATTCGACAATTCCTTTGGCAATATGCATTTCTTGCTAAAACAGCTTTGAAATGACATCGGGAACGACCAAAAAGAAAGATGACAACCCCGTCACCACCGAGGAGAACATGGCTGCCCTAACTAAGCTACTTGAGGAGCATAAAAAAGCCCTCTCCACGGAATTTAAATCGCCAGCAGGACCACTAGAAGCGAAACTGGACTTCTTCCAGTTAACGATCACAGACTACGGACATTGTTTGGTTTCGCTTGAGGCTAATGCGAACCAACTTAGTGACCAAATGGAGGTGATGAAGGCTAACTAAACAGCTATGGAGGAGAGCTACAACAAGCTAAAGGCTAAAACTATTGACCCTGAGTTGCGCAGCCGCCGCAACAACATAAGAATAATTGGCCTGCCTGAGTCGACTGAAGGTACACAACCCATGGCCTTCTTTTCCAAGCTGCTGGTGGAAATTCTTGGCGACAAGACCCTTCCTTCACCTCCGGAGCTCGATCGTGCCCACAGGGCTCTTACAGCCAAGCCTGCCCTGGGGTCCAGGCCAAGAGCGGTAATCGTACGCATCCACCACTACAAGATAAAAGAGGTGATCAACCAGGAGGCCTGGAGGAAGAGAGGAGGGCTGTTCTACCGGGGAAAACCAGTGACTATCTTCGCAGACTACTGCCCCGAAGTCATTGAGCAACGCATGGCGTACCGGGAAGTGATGTCGAGGCTGTATCAACAGGGCTTCAAGCCATCGCTCCTATTCCCAGCGAGACTACAAATCACAACACAAGATCGCAGAAAAACACACCTTGCATCGGGGGAGGACGCCGTGACTTTTCTGGCAACCCAGCACAATGCACCGACCAGGTGATTGCGTTATAGAGAACATGACATGGGGAATGTTTGTGTGTCATTTGCACTTGAGATACCACTTATACAAACATGTTGTCTTTGTAGTTCCTTGTGGGTTCGGCTAACTGGCCGTTTTGTTAGCCTACATAGTTTTGTGTTAATAGCCTAGCCTTAATCGCTTATGGCGCTATCATTTCTGTTTACATTCGGAGCACCACCCATTGGCCACTACAACATCAACAGTGACTGAGGCAAATTTGTAATTTGTGATATTGGGCTATACAAATAAAATGGCCTTGACTTGACTTAACAGTGGAACCAATAATAGCGCCCCTTCTGGTGTGGCAGACGAATTACCTCACACAAAACAGCACCACATAGACATCTTACCGTGGGGCTGCGCTTCTGTGACACAGTGACTGATGCTCATTGCGCACATAATGTAGCTACTACATCGTTCCATCTCATTGATTTCATTATTTTTCTTCAACTACTTTCAGCATAATTTTTCTGTGTACAGATTTTAGTAGACACTTAAAAGTTGAAAACTGTTCCTTATTTTGAGGCACTTGTATCAATATGGGATTGAGGCTAAAACTGCCAGGAAGTGTATGCACAGGTTCAAGTTAGGGAGAGCTTGCAACTGTTTAATACAGTTGCTATTTTGGATATGGGTATATGGGAAGTTCTTACTAGGCTTTCATGTTCTTGAGAAGTTTTGTAGGAATGGTGGGTAGGGAAGGAACTGTCTTGCTTTAACACAGGCACTAAACTATGTTCTTTTTGGAAAAGCTGCAATAGATCTAACTTAGAATACATACTATGTACTGTCCATTTCCCCTTTAATGCTATTATATGGAATCTATACCACACTGCTACTCTTCAACACACATCCCTTACAAACTATAATGAGTAGATACCTTAATATCGTGAGTTGGAATGTCAAGGGGTTGAATCACCCGGTTAAAAGGAAGAGAGTATTCACCCATCTTAAACAGTTTAACACAGATGTTGTGTTTCTGTAGGAGACACATGTGTGTTCCTCAGAGCACTCCAGACTTATAGTCCATGGGCCAGAGCCCAAAATTTCCTATTTCGGTACACTCAAGGTGGCAAAACTTACTTATAATTTTTGAAAGGATCCATGTCTGTAGATTATATTTTGGTATGATAACCATTCCTGAGTGGCAGCTGTATCACAGTTATCAGCTCATGAAGTTAACCACCCCCTAAAGTAAATTGCATTTTAGACGCTGGTGCATATCCTGGTTTAGCCTCATGGTCAGGACATTTTTCAATGTTCTATAATATTGTCTTTGGTATCATTTTAAAGGGGACCTTCTTAGCTTTCATTCAAGCCCTGTTGTGGATATTTCTCACAAATATAGAGGTCACTTGAGCTCTTCAACCCGTCAATAACACACATCTTTCTGCAATGTTCGCCTAAACTATATACTTTCTTTTAGCCCTGTGGCATCTAGGAATATCAGGGACACAAAACACAAAAACTGGAATACTCACAGGACTGTAAAGATTCAGGAAATGTATAATATACCCATACTATTTCATTGTGTGAGGTGATTGTGAGCCTTAAATTAGAAGGGCATTATTACTAAGAAACTAACTAGACCAAAGCCAGTTAGTCCATGGGTCAGACCAGATATCGATATCACCCAAGATGACACAACTTCACTGGTGCCATTTTATTTGGTACACTAACAGAAGTAAAATAATACATGATAACCTTTCCAAATGAGCAGCTATTTCATTTTTCTTTCAGGAAACCTGTTTCTGTGCCTCTCACGATTGTGTATTTGCCCAGATTTTTACAAATATAGCATTTCAACACCCCTGGTACTGATTAGCCTAGCTTAAACTCTGGGACAGTTCTTAGTTGGCCAACAACCAAGGATAACCAGTACTGTGTACTTCCATTCATTGTGCTAAGCTAGGCTAATGTGCAGCCAGATAGCTTTCTACTAAACACATATAGAGGAAACTGGTATCTATCTTCTTGTCTCACTCTGGAGAAGATTGTAAGCTAATTTCCCATAATGTTAGCATGTTCTTTTAATGTATATATGTTAATATGATTAGTTAAAGTGGCTACGAGGAACTTTCATCTTGTGTTGATTTTAGCGGCCTCATGTGGACAAAATACAGCTGTTGCATAACAACTAGGTAATGTATCTATTTGTGGCTATGTAAGATAAATAATGGTAATATGACGCTGGTGAAGCAAAGTAAACTTTGTTTTAGTAGTGTTCATACACCCAAGTTACATGTATTTGTTTGTATGTGGCAGGTGAAAACTGACTGAATATGGCCACTGGTGAACAAGCAAGTTTTTACCCAATACCAAAGCGCCCACGGGTGGAGTGCATTATCCACTGTTCTGATGATACAGATAAGCTGGTTTCACTACAAAGTGTCGACTCATGGAGAACTCTGCTCAGGGCAGCTCAGATACGAAATCATGCACCAGTTTTGAAACTGGCAAAAGACATTCCTGAGGGACAGATTCCAGCAATCTACTACCACAGAAAGTGTCGCAGTATCTTCACTATGAAGCAAATTCTTGATGGCCTCCTTGCAAAAGAAAAGAAAAGTTGTGTCTCTGCTGAAGAGAAACAATCTAAGAGAGTAGCTCGACATGCTCCAAGTACATCTAGGACTTATGATGCAGAGTGCATATTTTGTCAGAAAAACAGCAAATATTCCAAGAGACAGAATACGAGAGAAGTACTGGTGCAGTGTCGAGAACTGCGAGCTGATGCAAAGATCAGGAGTGCAGCCACAAAGAAAAGGGACAGCAGAATCCTTGCCATTGTGAGTAGAGACCTTGTAGCAGCTGAAGGGCACTACCACAGGTCATGCTATAGACTTTACACCAAAGAAGAGGTTTCCAAAGGAGAGGTTGCCAGCAATGAAGATGATGATGCTGCAGCCCAGTATGAAGCTGCTGTGAATAAGGCATACAATGAGCTGTTCCTCTTCATCAGGATGGAGCTTTTTGGCAATCCTCAAGTGATGACAATGACTGATCTCTCTTCTAGACTGGTAGCTTCAATGAACTCCCAAGGCATTGCCCAAGTCAAGGAATCAACCAAGAAGCACATAAGGCGAAACCTGGAGAGTGCGTTTGCTGGAGCCTTGCAGATATTCCCTGATGAGAAAGGAAAATTCCTCCTCTATCCCGATAACTTGTCCATGAGGGAACTTGCCAAAGAAAATCAGTCTCTCAAAAGGGAGCTGCAGACCCTGAAAAGTGTCAGTGCACAAGATGTTATAGCCAAAGCAGCCATCAAATTGAGAGCAGACATTAAAAGTCAAGATGTTCCTCAAACCTGGCCGCCTGAAGTCAAACCAGAAGCAGAATGTCCTACCATTCCAGAGTCGCTCATTATCTTCCTGTACTCTCTACTCACAGGCTCAAATGATCCTGATCATGCATCCCAGAGAGTGCAGTGCCTTCTGCAGTCATTTGGCCATGACATAGTATATGCAGTGACATGTGGAAATACCAAGCCTTCCAAGCACATTGTTCTGCCATTCAGTGTCAAATCGTTGACAGGAAATGTACAGTTGATAAACATCCTCAACCGACTTGGTCACAGTGTGTCCTATTCACAGATGGAAGAGATCAACACTGCCCTGTGTCTCCAGAAACTCTCATCATCAGGGAGTGGCATTGCCCTTCCAGCTAACATCCATCCTGGCATATTCACAACTTTAGCCTGGGACAATATCGACCGTCTTGAAGAAACTGTCAGTGGTGAGGGAACATCTCACAGAGTCAATGGGATTGCTGTGCAAGCAAAGCCAGTCAACCCACTTCCTGTCCAACCCATGCCCACTGTTCCCAAAACAAAGAAGAGAAGCATTGATGGACCCCCACCAATGTTACCAACTTACAATGCTGGACAACGGGTAGGGCCACCACAAAGCAAAAAAGTCAGATGCCGATACTGCAGCCAATACTAAGCTTGCCAGAGAGAAAAACCTTCTTTGGGTCCTAGCACGCATGTCACAACAAGAAGAACAGTCAGTCAGCAGCTGGACAGGCTTCAACATCCTGACTCGAGGAGAGATGACGGTCATCCCCGACAATATAGGCTATCTGCCTACCATCAATGCTCCAGCGACACAAATGTCTACTGTCAACGAGGTGCTTAACCAGTCACTGAGCATCATGCAGTGCTTAGGCCTGAGGAAGATTGTCTGTGTCTTTGACCAAGCCCTGTATGCGAAGGCTGTCGAGATCACATGGAAACACCATGACAAGTTCCATGATATCATCGTTAGGCTTGGGGTATTCCACACCATCTGCACACTGCTGGCAATAATAGGAAAGCGTTTCCAAGATGCTGGACTCAAAGACCACTGCATTGAGTCTGGCATGATTGCAGAAGGCTCAATTGCTGGTGTTATGGATGGCCGCAAGTACAACAGGGCAGTGCGACAACACAAGCTCCTGTATGAGGCTCTCATGCGACTGACCTTGAATGGTTTCCTGTCCTGGTTGGAAGAAACTCACAGGAATGACATGGTTCACCTGAATGAGACACTGAAGACCATTGACAGCCTTGGGAAAGAAGTCTCACAACATGCTTTGAAGGAGGTCCTCGAGAACAGCTCTTGTACACGCATCATGGATCTATTTGAAGTCTACCGTGAGTTCCTTAGAGGTGGAAACGGCAGCCTCTCGAACTTCTGGATGTCCTATTTGGACATGGTTGAAATCTTGTTGGGGCTCATCCGAGCATCCAGAGAGGGAGACTGGATGCTACACTTGGCTAGCATTCGAGCAATGATCCCATGGTGCTTTGCTTATGACAGGATGAATTATGCACGCTACCTCCCCTACTACTACGCCCAGATGTCTGAGCTGCCCATCACACACCCAGATGTGTACACAGAATTCATGGAAGGAGGCTTCTCAGTCAAACTGGGCTCCACCAATCCCTTTGGCCGAATCCCTGTTGACCAAGCTGTAGAAGACACGGTGAACAAAGACACCCAAACAGCTGGAGGGACAAAGGGATTCAGCTTGAAGCCAGGAGCTGTGACCAAATATTATCTCACAGCTGAGTATAGAAGCATGTACCTCAGACAGCTGAGAGACCTGACAGGTCAAGGCAGGTGCAAATGGTCTCATCCAGATCTACAGAGTTCAAGGATCAAGAGAGATGAAGCAGATGTCCAGTCTCTCATGGACCTTATGGAGAATAACTGGCTCAATCATATGTCCCCTGATGATATTGATTTGGTTAGCCTCTCCACTGGCAACATGGCTCCACCTGATGTGACCATAGATCTCTTGAGAGCTCTTGAGAAAGGAGAAGAGGCCTACCAAGCATTCCAGCAAACAAGGTTAGATGCAGACCCACCACCTGTGAAATTCCACGACAAGATGACCAAGCAAAGTCTGAAAACATTCTCCAATGTCAGCACAAAACAAGCTCATGGAAAGAAAGCACAGGATGTGGTTCTGAAGGCAGATAGAAACCTTTTCAGTCACATGATCCTGGTGGCTGAAAGCAGGAAGGTGAATCTGAAGGATGTCCTTGCCTACCCATTGGGCCCACTACCATGGGCACTGGCAAATGCTGATGGGTCCTTACGAAAAACAAACAAGGCTGCACTTGCCAGAGAGCTTGAAAAGAATGTATATCCTGCAGAAGACATCCCAATCCCATCTACTTCCATCATTGATGGGATGAGCCTGGTCCAAAAAATGAATGGCAACAACAAAACCTTTGCACAGGTGGCAGAGTCAGCCTTGACCCAGGTCCTCCATGAGGGAGCACAGAGTGGGAGGATTGATGTTGTTTTTGATGTCTATCACCAGACTTCGATCAAAGATGCTGAACGACTGAACCGGGGTGGAGACATCACTCTCCAGTACAAGAATCTTGCAGGGGGACACCACGTCCAGCAGTGGAGAAAATTTCTGTGCAGTTCCTCCAACAAGACCAGTCTCATCAAGTTTCTGGTGGAAGAGTGGAAACTTCCACGATACAGAGCTATGCTGCATGGCAAGGTGTTGTACATGACCTGTGAGGAAACCTGCTACAAGTTGACAGAAGATGGGTGTGAGGAAGCAGCAGAACTGCACTCCACACATGAAGAAGCTGACACCCGTCTGCTCCTGCATGCATTGCATGCAGCAAATGCGGGCTCAAAGTCAGTTATCATCACAGCTGAGGACACTGATGTCATGGTGCTTTGTCTTGGCTTCCAGAAGGACATCACCTGTCCCATCTACCAGAAGTGTGGGACTCAGAACCGCACACGGTTTGTCGACATCACCAAACTGGCTAGTTCACTTGGAGACAGCATCTGTGACAGCCTAATTGGCTTACATGCCTTCACAGGCTGCGACACTGTCAGTGCATTCGCTGGTCGAGGGAAGCTGAATGCCCTGAAGATAGTGAGAAAGCACACTTCCTGCCAAGAGACTTTTAGTCAACTGGGACAGACATGGAATGTGAGTGATGAGCTGTTCCAGAAAATTGAGCAGTTCACCTGTCGGATGTATGTTGCTAATAGCAGCACTGCTGAGGTGAAAAACTGCGTTACCAGCTCTTCTGCACCAAAAGGGGAGAGGTTGAGTCCAGCCAGCTGCCACCATGTAGAGACTGTCTCTTTATGCATGTTCAACGAGCCAACTATCAGGCAGCAATATGGAAGTGCTGTCTGCAGGCTAACCCTGTGGTGCCAAGCCCTACTGAGTATGGATGGACAGACGATGAAGGCAAGCTGGCCATTTACTGGATGCGCTCCCCACCTGCACCAGATGTGGTCTTGGAAATGCTAACATGCAAGTGTGTGCATTCATGCAAAATGCCAAGCTGCATGTGCCTGTCAAATGGACTTCCATGCACAGACATGTGCAGGTTACAGACCTGCAGTAACCAAAAACAGCAGGATGGTCCAGAACTGGACTTTGAACTTGGGGAGTCAGATGATGAGAGAAACGAGCAGTTTGATGAATGACAGTGTGATGATTCTGATGGTATTACTGTGGTAGTAGTCTATTGATGCACAGGATGTTGATTCTGGACTTGGTTACCCAGAGCTTGATAACAATAATGTAACCATATTCACATATACCCATTACCCTACCCATTACCATTACATATACCCACTAATGATATGGGATTACATGTATCATTGACTAAGTATATGTAAATGTCAATGTTGTTTAAAATATTAAAATAGTTCATTACCTCACTATGGTATTCCTTTTTATCATGTATTTTGATTGTGTATTTAAACAAATGTATAGAGACCAGTTTGTGACCTAACTGGCTTTGGTCTAGTTCTCATTTAAGGCTCACAATCACCTCACACAATGAAATAGTATGGGTATATTATACATTTCCTGAATCTTTACAGTCCTGTGAGTATTCCAGTTTTTGTGTTTTGTGTCCCTGATATTCCTAGACGCCACAGGGCTGAAAGAAAGTATATAGTTTAGGCGAACATTGCAGAAAGATGTGTGTTATTGACGGGTTGAAGAGCTCAAGTGACCTCTATATTCGTGAGAAATATCCACAACAGGGCTTGAATGAAAGCTAAGAAGGTTCCCTTTGAAATGATACCAAAGACAATATTATAGAACATTGAAAAATGTCCTGACCATGAGGCTAAACCAGGATATGCACCAGCGTCTAAAATGCAATTTAGTTTAGCGGGTGGTTAACTTCATGAGCTGATAACTGTGATACAGCTGCCACTCAGGAATGGTTATCATACCAAAATATCATCTACAGACATGGATCCTTTCAAAAATTATAAGTAAGTTTTGCCACCTTGAGTGTACCGAAATATCGTCTGGCCCATGGACTATTATGGCAGGCTGGGCAGGGCAGCACTTCCATTCTGCTTTCCAGGCCAAGGCAAGAGGGGTCTCCATCCTAGTAGCTAAACATATACTCTTTGACCCAACCAAAATCACAGCTGATAAGAATGGGAGGTTTATAATTGTCTCAGGGAAACTATTTAACATAAATGTTGTCCTGGCCAACGTAGATGCCCCGAACGTGGACGATGCTGGGTTCTTTGATCACCTGTTTTCTTTTCTTCCTGATCTGAGCACACACTACTTAATACTTGGTGGGAACTTCAACTGTTGGTTGGACCCGATCATGGATCGCTCTTCCACCAAACCTGGAGTAGTGACTAAATCTGCCTCATATATTCAGTGGGGGAAGAGTTGGCTAAAGTACAATTGGGGAGAAAAAGGGGTTAAAAAAAAAAGAAAAAAGTGGCATATTTACATCTCGTACAAGTTGAAATGATTTCCTTATTTTTTATGAGTGAATGTCTATATTTGTAAAAGGATACATTTAGGGTAGAATCAAAGGAAATGTTTTATGTCTATCTGCAACAAGTAGGCCATCACAATAAGAGTAATAGGTTAATTCTAGTACAGGACAGACTTTGTGTTCTCTTCAATGAAATGAAACAAAGATGTGCATATATCGGTATCAACAATAGGCCAAAATGAGTTTGAAAATATCAGCATAGCGAATATTGGCAAAAATCCAATACCATGCATCCCTAGTCACATCCAGTATAAACCTTAGAATCTTTTTTTTTTTTGATCAACAATTTTTATTTTTAAAAAACAGGACACAACACACAAACAACAACAACAGGGCAGCACATTAGTAACAATGTTTAAGGACCGAAATAAAGGGAAAAAATGTACAGAATAAAAAAAATGTATCCAAAGTAGCTGAGAGTAAGAGACAGACATTCTCAAGGGAAAAACAAATAATAGTGGACTGAAAAGAAAGAAAAAAACCCCCAATAAAACAAAACTATACATTGTATATACAACCATTCATTTCTACTAACTTCCAAAGCTGGCCTGCTCCAGGTCTGATGTTACTGGGTGTGGAGGGGTGCAGGGAGGGGGAGATTCCTTCTTTTAAGGTAGTCTCTTATGGACACAGCTATGCCTGACCATGCCTGCACAGTGGCAGGCTTGGCTCTATTGAGTCGTGCTGTTGTACACTCAAGAGACACTATGCTCTGGTAGGACGCCATCCAGCACTTAATTAAAGTAAGTTTGGGATTAAACCACAGTGGCAGTATGGTCTTTTTTGCTGCAGTAAAGCCTGCCAGCACTAGTCTTCGCTGATTTAAATTGAGAGACAAAGACGAATCGTCATTGAGCAGACAAAGGCAGGGATGAGGCAATATTGTTGATCCTAATAACTCTTGACAATGTTGACAAAACCTGTGTCCAAAAATCTCTAATCAGTGAGCAGTCCCAAAACATATGCATTGTTGTGCTTAGCACCTGAGCCCGGCAGTGAGTACAGTTAGGGCTGGTAATTAGTTTCATTTTAAAACATTTGATTGGTGTAGCATATGCTCTGTGAATCATCCTATAGTGTATAAGCTGATGCGCAAGATTTTTAGAGGTATTGCTTATGTTAGACCATATTGTTTCCCAATGTGGTTCCAGACCGACAAGGCGGAGTTCCCTGGCTCACACCCCTTCAACTGCCAGTGTCTTAGTAGAGTGATCAAGCAGAGAGTTATATATACGTGTCACTGTCCCCCGAGTACCCTGCCCAGGACCGATCCACTCCTCCATAGGGTGCTCCGGCAAAGGCCCATTCCAGGGCACCCCATATGTTTTCATTGCAGAGCTCAGTCTCAAGTAAAAACAGAAAGAGGTGCCTGGTATCATATTCCTCCCTAATATCTTGGAATGAACGGAGTCCAGCATTGTTAAAAATATCACTGAGAGTGAAGACACCTTTTTGTGACCATGAGGGAAATGTAAAAGGCTGCCCACCTGATTGAAGGTGACAGTTATTCCATAGTGGAGATGTTTGATGAAATAAATCTATTTTGCCCATCATCAGTTCCACTTTTTTCCATACATCAATAGAATTGGTTACAATGCTCCCGTATGATTGATTAATGTTTTTGCACCCCTTGCCTGTATATAGTAAGTCTTCCAGACGGTGTGGCTTCACTCGAGCTGCCTCCATAGCCTGCCAAAGGACCTCAGATTCCTGGTTTCTCCAAACATGCAGTGGTCTAATTTGAAAAGTATAATAATAAAAATTAAGGTTTGGGACAGCTAAGCCTCCAGTGAGTTTGGTTCTTTGTAAGATTCTAAGTTTGATTCATGCACACTTTCCTCCTCAAAAACTGTGATATGAGGGAGTGCATTTCCATGATAAATTTAGGTGGTGGTGCTAGGGGATCATAAAAAACAAAAGTTTAATCCGAGGCAAAATGTTCATTTTGATAGTTGTAACTCTGCCTTGTAAATACACATAAAGAGAGCCCCACCTCTTCAGATCATCTGTGATCTTGTTTTTCACAGCCAAAAAGTTTTTCTGAACTATTCTACTAAGACTGGGGTAAATCTATATGCCAAGGTATGTAAAGGATGTACAGTTAGGGATGTCTGCAGTCAAACTGGTATTTAATGCAGCGGTATTCAATGGAAGAAGAGCAGATTTAATCCAGTTGATTTTATATCCTGCCATCCCTTTAAATAGATTAAAGAGTTTTAGGACCTGCAGTAGTGATGTCCGAATATTAGATATGAAAAGAAGACAATCATCTGCATTTAATGAAATATAATGTCTAGATTGGTCTATGGTTATAGGAGATATAGTGTCACTCTCTCTGATTGACTGGGCCAGGGGTTCTAGGGACTAGGCAAAGAGCAGAGGGGAAAGTGGACAACCCTGTCTTTTTCCGCGATGTAAAGGAAAGGGTTGTGATTGATATGTTCCTGTGAGAACTGATGCTGTAGCATGCCCGTATAGCATTTGTGTCTTGGAGATGAAGTTAGGCCCAAATCCGAATCTCTCCATGACCAGCCATAGGTAACTCCATTCCTGTCTGTCAAAAGCTTTATCAGCATCAAGAGAGAGAACAGCACAGTCCTCTGGAAAGGTACCTGCAACCTCGATAACATGTAGGAGACTCCTAACATTATCTGATGCTACTCTCCCTTTCATGAATCCCGTCTGATCAAAGTGAATTAACTTCCCAATTACTGCCTCCATGCGAGTAACCAGTAGCTTGGCATAAAGTTTCACATCTCCACAAATCCGCGAAACTGGGCGATAACTTGAGCATTCGAGTGGATCTTTACCTTTCTTGAGTAAGATGGTGATGAGTGCATTTCTCTGGTCCCTATGAAAGGATCCCTGTTCAATGGTTAAGTTTATAGAGCCCAATATAAGAGGTCCTACCCGATCCCAAAAGGCTAGATACAATTCCGGTGGTAGGCCGTCCAAACCAGGACTCTTGCCCTTTTGGAGAGTTTTTACTGCTGTTTCAAGCTCTTCTAAATAGATGGGGCTTTCTAATTTTAAGCTCTCTAAGTGGTCCAGACAAGGCAAAGCTAAATTCTGAAGAAACATGGTGCACTTCTCAATATCTACACGGCAGTCTGATGTGTAGAGACTGCTGTAGAAATTTTTGAAAACATTGTTGATTGCACTGGGATCTGTAACAACGTCACCTTCTGTTGTACGAATTCCATTAATCACTGCTTTGGATTCATTTTGTTTCATCCGGAGGGCTAATAGTCTACTCGGGCGGTCGCCATCATATAATATCTCTGTTTGGTTCTATGTAGAATAAACTCAGCCCTGCTTATGGATAAATTTCTATATTCTCCCCTTAATGCCTCGAGAATATTGGTGTTGGCTTCAGAGGGAGGCCTTCTCCACTCTGTCTATCTCCTGCTCAATTTCAGAAAACCGCTTATTGTGCTCAGCTTTTAACCTAGAAGAAAAACTAATACATGTGCCTCTTATAAAACATTTCACTGCTCCCCATAATGTTTGGGGATTGTCACATGACCCAATGTTCTGTTCAATAAATTCACTAAGTTGTGTCTTCATTTGTAATAGAAAATCAGCATTGCTAAGCAGAGTCATTAAATCTCCATCTGCGTGCTTTGGGATAATCAATTAATGGTGTTAAAGTGCATGACACAGGGGCATGATCAGAGATTAAGATAGCGAGCATGTTGATATGGGGTATATTATTTATAAGAGAAGGGCTGACAAATATATAATCAATTCTGGAGGAGGTGCCATGACGACTAGAATGAAAGGAATAGGCTTTAACTTTGTAATTACGAATGCGCCAGAGATCCACTAAGTTCAAGTCAACCTGTTAAGTGCACCTGTAGATCTGTCAAGCTCTGGGGAGACAGTGGTATTGTAATCGCCAGAGAAAATGCAATGAGGGTCTCGATAACATAACAAAGTCGCACTGATGGGGGGCAAAAAGTTTTCATCAAAAACATTAGGTGCGTATTTACACACTAATGGAAGTTTTATATAATTAATAGAGAGCAGCACATAGACAAATCTACCACCATTGTCATTACCATTCTCCATAACCACAAACTGTAATTTCCTTTCTGCTATAATCCAGACACCTCTAGCTTTAGTTGATGCGCATGAATGAGCTAGTGCTTGTTTTGGAACCGCTGTACGTCCTTCGCTGTCAGGTGTGTCTCTGGAATCAGAGCTACAGAATCATGTTTGTGGTGTAAAAATTCCAGGCAACAAGTGCGCTTAATGGGTGAGTTCAGACGTTGAAAGTTCCAGCTCAAGATATTTAAGTTGGCCATTTAAATGGTGGTGTAGAAGTCTAGCAAAATAACATGTAAACAGTCCACTTTATATTAGTAGTAAAGAAAAGACTTAAACTGAGAATATGTCTCTTAATAGCTAATGGCCGCACAATACATTTAACACAGAAAAATTGAAAGTTTAACAACAGAACTATATACAAACAGGCAAACCGCCAGGTCCTTGTTACACCTAAGGTTTGCATGGAACATACACTAGTCATTCTGGTGGCACGCGTACTGCAAGGCCACTCCCCACAACCCCTCTCACCTCCTATGTCTCATGATGTTCAACAGACAACAGAAAACAAACCGGGGGGAAAAAAAACCCCCATAGAAAACAAACCGAAAAAAAAACCCCCACAGAAGAGATGTAATAATACGCAAATAATACACAAAGTACATGAAGAGCTTCAGCACTGTGGGCTACTCAGTCCATGATATAGAACGCAAAATAAAACACACAATAGAAGATCAAAAATATTAACCAACTTATCTTAACAGGAAAATTGCTTAAGAGTGAACAATGCGTGATGTGAACGATTCAATCCCTATGACATAAAGTATCAAATAACCTGCACAGCAGAATGTCATTAACTTCAACAAGCTTTGTTAAGCAATGTGAGGAATAAACAGCCCTAAAGAGTGAACTGTGGCAGGATGAGGAAAAAACACAGGAGACGAAGGCGAGTTTGCTGTTTATTCCTCAGCTCCAAAACCAAACTACAGCAGGAACAACCCTGCACCAGCAAGCCCGGGAACGTAAACCACACCCCCAGCTCACAGTCCTGCTGGGTGAGAGGCATAGCCCCTAGTGTCCGCCACACAGCCCCCCCCCCCGAACACCCAGAAGGGACTCCTGGAAAGAAAATTAGTGTCTCACTGGAGGCTTAAGCAGCCTGCCATAACGGCTGCGCTGTCCCTCAGCCAAAATAGTAGGTGAAACACTGTCCAAAGTCGGCTGAGAAGCAGAACGCTGAACCCGTGAAGACACTGCCGGGGTCCTGGAAGGAGGACGACCCCGACGGGGAACCTGGGCCGGAAACACAACTTCGCCTGCCACCCTGTGTGCCGGTTTAAGCCTATCAAGCGTGACACGCTCCCTACGCCCACCCATATCCTGCACAAAACCCTTAGGACCCGTCTCAAGAACCCGAAATGGGCCATCATATGGGGGTTGGAGGGGCGAGCGGTGAGCATCATGCCGTACAAAAACAAAACGAGCCGACATGAGCTCCGCAGGCACGAATGACCGCGAAAAACAATGGTGAATGGGGCCTGGAACTCGAGTGCTGTCGGACAAAAAAGGATAAACGGCCGGATGGGGTCGAGGAGCGGAACTCCCAGGCAAAAATTCCCCAGGGACGTGGAGCGGCTGACCGAGCACCAGCTCAGCAGGTGAAGCGTCGAGGTCCTCCTTAGGAGCCGAACGCAACCCGAGCATAACCCAAGGTAAACGATCCACCCAGTTACCATCCGAGAGCGCAGCACGCAGCGCTGCCTTGAGCGACCAGTGAAAACGTTCATACAAGCCGTTAGCCTGAGGGTGGTACGCGGTAGTGCGGTGTACCTGCACACCCAAGGATCGTGCAAGTGCCGACCAGAGCTCTGACACGAACTGGGGGCCCCTGTCTGAGGTGATATCTGACGGAGCGCCGAAACAGGCGACCCAGGATGAAAGAAACGCGCGTGCAATGTCCGAGGATGTTGTGGAGGACAGAGGGACAGCCTCTGGCCACCTGGTGGTCCAATCCACCATTGTGAGAAGGTGCGTAAAACCCTGTGAAGAAGGTAGAGGGCCCACCAGGTCCACATGCACGTGGTCGAAACGTCTGGCCGGGATCGGAAACGGTTCGAGGGGCGACTTAGTGTGCTGGTGGACCTTAGCGCGCTGGCACGCTACACATGCAGCGGCCCACCCCTTTACGTCCTTGCGGAGGCCAGGCCAGACAAACTTGGAACCGACCAACTTCACTGACGCCCGAACTCCAGGGTGCGAGAGGGAGTGAATCGAATCGAAAACTCAATGGCGCCAGGCCACTGGAACAACGGGGCGGGGACGGCTGGTGGAGACATCGCAGAGGAGGGCAGGACTGCCTTCCTGCATCACAGCGTCCTCCAGCTTGAGGCCGGTACGCGTTGACCTAAGGGCAAGGATGTCCGGGTTGCTGAGCTGGTCGGCAGCCATAGCGGAGAAATCCACACCGAGGTGCACAGGACACACAAGCACACGCGACAGACAATCAGCAACAGAGTTGGACTTCCCAGCCACATGTTGAATGTCCGTTGTGAACTCGGAGATTGCCGCTAGGTGGCGCTGCTGACGAGCAGACCACGGCTCAGTCACCTTGGCCATGGCGAAAGTCAGCGGTTTATGATCCACATAAGCCGCGAATGGGCGACCCTCCAGCAGGAAGCGGAAATGCCGGGTTGCAAGGTGCAGTGCCAGCAACTCCCGGTCAAAAACACTGTACTTGCGCTCGCTATCTCGCAGTTTGCGGCTAAAAAATGCGAGTGGCTGCCACGCATTCGCCACACGCTGTTCAACCACAGCCTCCACGGCTATGTCAGATGCATCGGTTGTTAAAGCTATGGACGCCGTATGGGTGTGGGATGGGCGAGGAGGGCAGCGTTAGCCAGGGCGCACTTAGCTCCGTCAAAGGCCTAGACCCGTTCGGGAGTCCAGTCGACAGGGTCGTTAGCCTTCTTAAGCCGCAGGGCTTCGTAAAGTGGCTGAAGGAGGTGGGCAGCGCGAGGGAGGAAACGGTTATAGAAATTCACCATGCCCAAGAATTCCTGCAATGCCTTAACAGAGACCGGGCGGGGAAATGCCGCCACCGCTTGCACCTTAGAAGGCAACGGGACCGCGCCTTGCGGCGAAATGCAGTAACCCAAGAAGTCAATCACCGGCAGTCCAAACTGACACTTGGCCGGGTTGACTATCAGGCCGTGTTCGTCCAAACAACGGAAAACCTGTTTCAGGTGCGCCAGGTGCTCTTAAGCTGACGGACTGGCCACTAATATGTCGTCGAGATAAACGAACACGAAATCAAGGTCACGCAACACTGAGTCCATCAGCCTCTGAAAGGTTTGCAAAGCCCCCTTCAAGCCAAAAGGCATGCGCATGAACTCAAAAAGCCCAAATGGGGTGATCACTGCTGTCTTAGGCACATCCTCTGCGCGCACGGGAACCTGATGATAGCCGCGCACCAGGTCCACCCTAGAGAAAATAGTGGTACCCGCCAGGCGTATGAAAAAGTCCTGTATGTGTGGGATGGGATAGCGGTCATTGGTGGTGACGTTGTTCAGGTGGCGAAAGTCGCCGCAAGGCCGCCACGACCCATCCGCCTTGGGCACCATGTGAAGCGGCAAGGCCCACGGGCTGTTGGAACGCCTCACTATACCCAGACACTCCATGATGGCGAACTCCTCCTTGGCTGTAGCCAATTTTACCGTGTTGAGGCGCCGCGCGCGCGCAAAAACTGGCAGTCCCACAGTGGGAATGAAATGTTCTACCCCGTGTTTAGTAACCGCGGTGGAAAAGGCAGGCGTAGTCACCAATGGAAAATCCGCCAGCAAACGCTGAAAAACATCCCCTAATGCTAAAAAGTTAGCGTGTGTTAACGGCCCGGCTCCCCCTGTCTCGTACGGAACAGTGGTGAAAGACACAGCATCAATTAAACGGCAGTTTGCAACATCAACCAGCAGACCATTAGCACGTTTAGCACACAGAAAATCCGCACCGATAATAGGAACCGTAATGGCGGTCACTACAAAGTCCCACTCAAAATGGCGCCCGTGGAAACAAACAGTCACCAACCTTGTGCCAAACGTCGCAATGGACGAACCGTTAGCTGCACTTAACTGTGGGCCGCCGCCTTTGGTCGACCTGTCTGTCTTAGCAGGAGGGAGTAGGCTCTTTTGCGAGCCTGAGTCCACCAGAAACCGTCTTCCTGACATCGTGTCCTTAATGAAGAGCAGCTCACTACGTCCGCCAGCGCCCACAGCTGCTACTGAGCGCTGGCCCTGGAGTTTCCCGGCGCCTCAAACATGCACAAAGGGACGCAGCGCCTAGCCTTGCTGCCGAACCACTGGTGGAAGAAACAGAGGCCTCTCCCGCGCCGTCTCTGGGCAGTTACTCCAGCCACCAGCGCCGGGTCCGCATCCTCCGACGCTGGCTGCAGAGGCTCAGATGCCACACTCCGCACAGAGAACCGTCTGGTAGCCAGCAGGACCCGATCGGCCTCCTCAGCCAAACCTCGGCAGTCACCAGCGGCCAGACACGGGGAGTTAGCCAAAGCCGCGCGCACAGGAGACGGAAGCTGGCGCAGGAAAACGTGCGGGAAAAGGAATCCGCCTTCGTCCAAGCCTAGCAGCGACAGCATATTGTCCATGAGATCCACAGCCATCCCGTCGCCCAAATCGGATAGGGAAAGGATTCTATCTGCCCTCTCTGCGGCAGATAGGCTGTACCTCCGGAGCAGAAGATGTTTGAGGGCCATGTATTTATCGTGTTGCAGAGGGGCGCACAACAGCTGCATGGCCCGGCGTGTGGACTGCTGGTCCAGCGCAGCGACGATCAAATAATATCTGGAGTCGTCCACGGAGATTCCACGCAGGTGGAACAGTGCCTCGACATGCTGGAACCACGAAGCCGGGTCGCTCTGCCAGAACTCTGGGAGTTTCAAAGCCGCGGCGAGAACGGCTGGCTGTGAGAGTTGGGGCGGCGTGGCCGAAGTGGATCACACTCCTCTTCTGCTCCAAACATGTTCAATTCGGGGTCACCAATGTGGCAGGATGAGGAAAAGACACAGGAGACGAAGGCGAGTTTGCTGTTTATTCCTCAGCTCCAAAACCAAACTACAGCAGGAACAACCCTGCACCAGCAAGCCCGGGAACGTAAACCACGCCCCCAGCTCACAGTCCTGCTGGGTGAGAGGCATAGCCCCTAGTGTCCGCCACAGAACAATATTTGCAGAATATGTGCAATGTGCAGAACTGTAGCAACTACAGAGCTATAAAGTAGTAGTAGTAGTAGTAGTAGTAGTAGAAAGAGTGAATAGCAACATCAGTCCAAGTCCCATCACTGTTGAATAGCTAAATTAGCAGGTAGTCACAGTGTAAAGCATAACAAGATCGTTTAGCTGTGGGCAACAACTCACGGTGGCGATGATGAGGCGTCCATCTTGTCGCCGTTGTCCGGCTCCCGGAGCAAAGCGGGCATTTCTGGTTTTGCATGGCTGGTGGAGGTTGAAAGGTGTGTTGGAGAAACTTCTCGACTTTGCGTGGCGTCCCAAAGTTGACAGTGTGCCCACGATAGGTGATTTTCAGCTGGGCCGGGTAAAGCAGGAACGGCTGGAGCCCAAGCGAAATCATCCTCTTGTGGACCGGGGCGAACTCCACCCGTTTGCTCGTCGTTTCTCTGCTGTAATCCGGGAAGAACAGCAAGGTTTACTTGTTATGCTTAACGGGCTGAGCTCTAGCTCCCTTCAAAATGGCTTGACGATCAGAGAAGTCCAGCAGTTTGAAGATCAGCGTGCGAGGCTGGTTAGCATCTGTGCTAACTCTGCTGTAAAGTCTATGGGCCCTCTCTATGCGGATAACCCGTTCTCCTAATGAAGGTATCCACTTCGGCAAGTTTTTGCTCAGAAAACCAATGGCGTCCAACCCTTACTCGCCTTCCTTCAGTCCGACCAGTCTTACGTTGGACCTCCGGCTATGGTCCTCCATCTGAGTGATCTTTGAGGTGAGTTCCCCACTTGATGCTGAATATCATTAGCTTGTTGCTTGCTAGCTCTCACCGTAGCCTGCAGCGTGTCAAACTTAGCCGTGTTGCTCCGGATAGCTTTGTTAGAGGACTCAAGCTCTTTGGCCATTTCATACATATTATATCTTTGATATGCTTAATTTGATTAGTTCTGTTAACTGTGTGATGAGGACACTGTTGATCACTTCTTTCACTGCTGACTGGATTAATGTGTTGAAGTCACTCTGCTGTTCTACCAATGTGGTCTTAACAGCGTTAGCTATGGCGTCGTCGAGCTCTTCCTTTGGCATCGTAACCATAGGTTTTTTCTTTAACGGCGACATACTCTCGCCTTCCCGTTTGCCTCCGGGCTTTCCTTGAGATATTATGCTGCGAT
This sequence comes from Lampris incognitus, assembly GCF_029633865.1. Taxonomy (NCBI): domain Eukaryota; kingdom Metazoa; phylum Chordata; class Actinopteri; order Lampriformes; family Lampridae; genus Lampris; species Lampris incognitus. The sequence continues at coordinate 26,904,521 of NC_079223.1, read as the reverse complement.
GTGTTATCAATGTTGGTCGAAAGAGTAACTGAAAAAAGGAGTTTAGGAGTTGCTGAGGACGAGCTACTGAGCTACGTGTGCGTCACAGTCAAGCGCCACCCGGAAGTCAACCTTAGAATCTTTTGTTATTTTCATATTTAAAATGGATAAAGGCGGCGATGACGCCTTTATCTCCTCTTAATTTGATCTTGTCACTAAATTACATTTTGTGGTATTTCTGTAGTCTTCTTTGTTATTGGGCCATTTTGCTTGTTAGCTAGCAGGAAATCAGTTTATAACATTTGATGTAAATATTGACATGGAGACATGGAGTGTTACCTTGGAGATGGTATCCTTGTCAGCCAGGATATTGAAGAAGAACTGGGAGGTGGGCTGAGCCCGGCAGTCTGTGATTGGACAGTTACAGTTCATCACCAGGTTCTGTTCAATCCGTGCAGTCAGGTACTTTTGCCAACAAGACTACAACAGAGAGAGAGTCTTTTGAACATCCTCCTGTCTTTTTAAAACACGCAGAGTATATCACATCACATGTCCTACTCTGCCATTTGAAAGGAGCTATGTGTGTTTCAGCATTCTCACTCATGAAATAAGAGGTAAATCTCATACACGATTAGTAAATCTCATAGGACTCATAGATATTGTAGTATGACAAGTAAATCTCATCAAAAAAACAGTAAATACTATGACTCATAAATCTCATAGTATGATGAGAAAATATTATAATATTACTAGTAAATATCACTTGGGGATACAGAATAGTGCTGAATAATACAAAGTAAATCCCCTCACACTCATTCTAAAGCCCAAAAGCATATAATATTTTTATTAGACATGTGTTACATTTGCTTCATGTTTTAACTCATTAATAGAAGCCAGAAAACATTTAAGTCATTAGCGTCTAAGAGGGCGAGATCCAAAATCATTGATCAGTCGTGAGTAAATAATTGACTACCTGGTGAAGTGATGGATGTGAAAGTATGTGCGTGTTGTGCCTCTGTGTGTGTGTGTGTGTCTTAACATTGAGTCTTTGTGTTACGTTAGTGTGTTAATGTTGAGGGTGTATGTTATGGTTGTGTGTTTATGTTGAGGGTGTGTGTGTGTGTTAATGTTGAGGGTGTGTGTTATTGTGTGTTAATGTTGAGGGTGTACGTGTTAACATTGAGGGTGTGTGTTAGAGTTGTGTGTTGATGTGAAGGTGTGTGTTACGGTTGTGTGTTAAAGTTGAGGGTGTGTGTGTGTTAATGATGAGGGCATGTTGTTGATGTTGACAGTGTATGTTATGGTCGTGTGTTAGGGTTAGACAATACAAGCTGTACTGCAGTGAATGAGGCCAACAGAGATTCAATGCTCGTCTGTGTGTGCGTGCGTGTGTTTTGGGGGGCAGGGCTCACCCTGCAGCAGTAGTGCATACAGCTGAGTGTGGGAGCAGACTCGACCTCCCCGGTGGGGGACATGACGCAGACTGGGCAAGTGGTCGCAGGGCTCGGGGGCGGCTGGGGGTTGCGGCTCTTCAGACCGGCAGCCATGATGATGCCATCTGGGTCATCTGTATAGCGCTGGATCAGAACATCCACATTCCACTTACAGTGAACCAGCAAGTGTTCGGCCCGGTCCAGATCCAAACTCAGCGTCCCGGAAACCTGCAAGCACAGTTATGTCAGAATCACACTGTGATGTTTCAAGTCAAGTCAATTTTATTTGTATAGCCCAATATCGCAAATTTGCCTCAGTGGGCTTTACAGCAACACAACATCCTGTCCTCAGACCCTCTCATCGGAGGGTCTAAACGTTTCAGTTTATAACAGAAAAAATTCTCTATGAAGATGATATAAGATTTAAACAAGGAAACAGTGAGCATGACCTGTGTCAAAAACATTATAGACGTTCACAAACAGTATTACTGGATGGAGCTTGACGCTACAAGAAGTAAAAATGTTCAGATGGGGAAAATGCCTGTGAACCACATTTCAAGACTCTAGTTGCAATGATGAGAAAGTTGTGCTAGTTTAAAGTGATACTGACATCAAAATCTGAAAATTCCTATTGATAGGCTATGTTCCGAGTTGGAATGTGACCACGGAGAAATTCAGTGGCCAAACAGCGGATCTACAGCCACTTGAGATAGATCTGTGATTGACTGTAGATGGTGTCCAATGACAAATTGTGCCGGTGGATACGTAGACACCAGTCAATTTGCATATAGGGTTACACAGCCCTCTATACTACGTATGAGAGCTGTGGATAACTGGATCCACGTCAAACGTCACTGTGCTACCACTCATGTTTAAAAGCCTAAAATAAAAACTTTATATCCATGTACCTGTGTGTTATTGTTGTTTGTAACAGATTTTGAGTTATGGAGTCAAAATACTCACCGAATTGTGATATTAATCGACGTTTATCGGTCAGTTATCATGTCGGCGGACATGAGTGGTATGAGTGGTAGCGCGGTGACATCAGGAAGACAGTAGCCAATAGCTTTGAATTCATAAAACCACACCTATTTTCGGTTTTGATTCAAACTCCCAATGTTAAATAATGTGTTCAGAAAGGGCATGTCAGTCTCTCTTTAAAGTTTGGGATCTTTTTGGTCTTCGGGGGTGCTATGTTGGGTAAATCATTATTTTAGTATCAGAGTGTATCGAAAGGCTGAGTCATTAATCCGAATTTCATCAGAATCAGATCTGTAGTGAGATTTCTGTACGGTCAGACATACAGACGCTGATCCATAGACCCCCAGACAACCAGAGGGTACTGGTACTGTATCATAGACATAACAGGTCTAGTATGGGTAGTTAATCAAAAACATGAGACCTGTTGGACCGTTCGCTGCATCAGCTGTCGGACCTCGTCCTGGGTCATGGTCCGTCCCATAGAGAACAGAACTGCCTCCATAACCCCATCGTCCGCCCTCTGGGGGTCGTGGACCAGACCACCCACACTGTAGGGGGCACACGCACACACACACACACACACACACACACACACACACACACACACACACACACACACACACACACACACACACACACACACACACACACACACACACACAAACAGCCGATTACAAAAAAAGTATAGAATTCTTCATTTACTTTGCTACATCTTAGGAAGTTAGAGAAATAGTGAATTTCTGGAGAGGTTAATTGGTGCACTAGATAGTGACCTAGTTAACTATTTAGCTCATTAGCAAGATAAGTAGTTAGTGAACTAGTTATTTAGTAAACACATCTGTTTATTAGTTTAACTAGGTAATAAAACAGGTAATATACTAGTTAGGGAAATAAATATTAATTTAATCTATTATTACGGTTCTACATTAAACTATTACAACATTTTCATTATGTTCAGATGATTGTTTCGAGTGAGCTCATTTAAACATAGATGCATACACAGTCATAAATGTATGATGCATAAATGCATGAATAGATGTTTCTCCATTGGGTTGTAAAAGACTAATCTCGGATAGATTCCATCTGTGACAGAGCATGATCACGATGGAGCCCAGAAAAAAACAAAAACAAAGTAGTTATCACCATTACCACCAGTTACCACCAGTTTTAATCCCAAACATGCAAAAATAAACAAGACTTTATGTCTTTATGCATGCTCAATAATCCAGGTAAGAAAATCAAAGAAAGGGCATCCGGGTGGCGTGGCGGTCTATTCCATTGCCTACTAACACGGGGATCGCCAGTTCGAATCCCGGTGTTAACTACAGTTTGGTCGGGCGTCCCGACAGACACAATTGGCCGTGTCTGTGGGTGAGAAGCCAGATGTGGGTATGTGTCCTAGTCACTGCACTAGCACCTCCTCAGGTTGGTTAGGGCGCCTGTTCGGGGAGGGGGAACTGAGGGGAATAGCGTGATCCTCCCACGTGCTACATCCCACTGGTGAAACTCCTCACTGTCAGGTGAAAAGAAGTGGCTGGCAACTCCACATGTATCGGAGGAGGCATGTGGTAGTTTGCAGCCCTTCCCGGCTTGACAGAGGAGGTGGAGCAGCAGCTGGGATGGCTCGGAAGAGTGGGGTAGCAGGCCAAGTACAACTGGGGAGAAAAAGGGGAAAAAAAAAAAGTTGAATCAGTTCATCTGGATACATTTATTGACAGAAACATTTTATCATCTAAATGACCTCTTCAGTCTAAACTGACTGCAGGTATTCCCACCCTTATAAACATGACAGTGGCATAACAACCAAAACCAACAATCAGTTTCATATGTAAATAGGCAAGACCATTAACATGCTTGATAGGGAGGAATGCTGGTTTGAACGGGGAGTCAAAGAGGCCATCTATGTGAAGCGGGAATGATCATCCCTGAACCGAGGGGGGGGGGGGGGGGCTAAGAGTATATCGCCATTTTACAATGCTGTGATTGCAAACATTCCCAAATCCTCTGTGAATAGTACATATGGCCATTGAAACTCTAGTTAATGGTCACGCCTATTTGCATATGAAACTGATTGTTGGTTTTGGTTGTTATACAACTGTATCATTTATAAGGGTGGTGATACCTGCAGTGAGTTTAGACTGAAGACGTCATTTAGATGAGTGATGAATAAACGTTTTATCCAGATGAACTGATTCAACTTTCTTTGATTTTCTTACCTGGATTATTGAGCATGCATAAAGACATTTAGAATGAAGAGATCACTTAGATGAGTGATGAAACGTTTCTCTCAATAAAGGTGTCCAGATGAACTGATACAACTTTCTTTGAACAAGCCTTTATGTTTGTCAATGATAAGATCCTCCTCCTTGTCCTCTTCCTCCATTGACTGGGAAAATAAACCCACTCAGAAAAGAAAATTTAAAACCCCAGTAGGTCTGCCCAGTTCGCCCAGTCAGCCAGACCAGCAGGCCTAGCCGCCCCATCCAACCCCGCTGTCATCACACCTGAACTCGGCCTCGCTCGCCCTGCTGCTACCTCCGCTACCCTTCTTCAGCTCAGCTTTGGTGAAGGAGAACTGGGCTTGGCCCTTCTGAGGTGTGGACGGGTCCTCAGGCAGGAACTCCACGATGTGCGGGCTGTCCTCATTACGCCGAATGTAGCCCTTACTGATGACATGCATGATGCATGACAGGACATCGCTGGTGCTGCAACTGAACCGCACCGCACAGGGCGAACGAGACGCATCCTGCTTCTGACAAGAGTCCAACACCTGGAGGAGGGAGACAGAGAGAAAGAGCGAGAGAGAGAGAAGTTTAACCTTGGACGGTATGGCCCAGGATGTAGAACGGGTTGTCTAGTAATTGGAAGGTTCCTGGTTTGATCCCTGGCTCCTCCAGAGAGTGTATTAAAGTGTCCTTGAACAAGTGTGCTTGAGCAAGACACTGAAGCCCTAACCACTCCTTATGAGCAGGTTGGCACCTTGCATGGCAGCCTCCGCCATCAATGTGTGAATGTGTGAATGTGAGGCATACATCTCAAGTATAAAATCTGCAATACATACATGTACTATATTCTGTTATGGCCACCTACCTCATGTATATAAAATAACCTGTTAACATTTACTCCAGCATCTTTGCACTCTGCACCATTGCCTTCCTGTTATAACATTGTTTTTTTCTTTTTTATAATATACTTTTTATATACATCTATACCTGTACATCTACTACTACTACTACTTTCAGCTGCTCCTGTTAGGGGCCGCAACAGCGGATCATCTGTTTCCATTTCTTCCTGTCCTCTGCATCGTGCTCTGTCAAACCAGCCACCTGCATGTCCTCCCTCACCACATCCATAAACCTCCTTTTGGCCAACAGAGAACATGTGTGTTTGTAAAGACAGCAAGTGATTTGGTGGAGTATAAATATTCACAAGGGACTTATACTCTCCATATAGGAGGCCTTTGATCATAACATATCGGACCAATGTGTCCGACTTAACCTCCACCTCAGCTAATGGGAGTGAATAATGTACTAAAATTGCAATACCCCTACTCCTACTATTAAAGGAGGCATGATAGACTTGGCCAACCCAATCGCTTTTCGATTTAAGAGGTTGTGATTCAGTTAGATGCATTTCCTATAGCAGAGCTATCTGAACCCTCTTGCTTTTAAGATAACATAAAATCGTCTTATGTTTTATGGGATTATGGATGCCATATACATTCCAGAAGCACACTTTAAGGGAAGCTGGCTGACATATGAATGAAATGGTTAGAAATCATTGACTGTGATAGGAAAGAAAACACTACAATATCAAACCTGTCATCTGTCGAAACAAGAACAAACAAAAAACCAGGAAACCACCCCCACCCTTTCCGATGAAGTGCTCAACTTCGTGCATATTGCACTAAAATCAGTGTTCTTCCATATAAAACACTTCAGACACTGCAAACACATAAATGAAACAACTGCATACAGCAAACTGTGGCATTTTGCACAGAAGGGCCTATATAGTAAGTATGAGCCAGGTTAACGTAGCAACTCGGTGAACTCCTAATGATAACGTTGTCCCTGTGAATTAATGTTAGGCCTAATACCCAGACAGGTGGCTAACAATAGTAACCTATCTTAAGTAAAAACAGTACAACCAATGAGTTAGGCTTTGCTCAGTTCCACGCTGAGTGACATATGTAACATAATGCCTGTTATGAAAGTTTTGCAGAGATGTCCATCCGTTTAAAATGATATCCATATCCATTCAGCTAGCCAGACCACATTAGCCAATCTAGCCATGCGCATACGGCATACAGTACGGTGGAGCACTGAGTGATGCTAGCATTAAATGAAAAGATGGCGTAGCTTCATGTCAAACGGCCGGGGACATATTTCCCTTACGTAATGGCTAGGCTTCTATGAGTCCGATCATAGATAGGCAGGCAGTTTGCTTGGATGGGCATCCCCAGGATTTTGCTGAAGAAGTCTTCCATAAATGCAGTCACCTGCTGTCCTTCCATATCCTCTGGGATGCCTATCACTGTTAGGTTGTGACGGCGACTGCAGGATTCCAGATCATCTAGCCGCTCATGCAGATTAGCATTGCTCTTAGCTAGGTGGGTGCAAAGGCTCTACAAATTTGTAGTTCTTGAGTCCATCTCTTGCAGTGAATTTTCAACATCTGCCAGGTGACCACCGATTGAGAGCACGGTCAATTGCAAGTTGTTGATTGAAGTTTGGGTCTCTTTTCTAAACTTTACGATGAGGCTAATCACATTAGCCATTGTAGGGTAGGGAGGCTTAACGCTAGCTACTTCCATGCTACTATCTCCACTGGTAGTTTCACAATCAAGCGTGTCCTTTTTCTTCCGTTGTTTTGGCATGTTATGAGTAAAATGCATCATTATAGTTATCAGATAAATTTGTAGATGAAGAAAACAAGTTTGCAACAAATTATTGTAAAAAAAAAAAAATCATAGGAGCTGGTCTGGGCCAAATCAACTCACTATCCATGCTCAGCAGCGTCCCAAGAATTGCTTTGTGAAAGGGTGTACGTGCATATTATGCTATTACATTATCACTGTGTCAGTGGCATCAAATGGTCTTAAAATAACAATAATATCCATCCATTATCCAAACCGTTTATCCTGCTCTCAGAGTCACGGGGATGCTGGAGCTTATCCCAGCGGTCATTGGGTGGCAGGCGGGGAGACATCCTGGACAGGCCACCAGGCCATCACAGGGCCTATATGGGTAATCTGCCACCCCTATACACTCTGCATAAGATAGCAGATAGACAACTCCTCCTCCAATCACCACGCTGAAGAGGGTGCTTAGTTCCACTCCATTTAATGGTTGACTGGAGGTAGGGTAAAACTACAAGAGGTACAACGCAACAAGTATATAATGTACAATACATCAACAAAACGACCCTGAAATGATATTTGAGTTTCAAGTGTGTTACTGCTATGCAATTTCTAGTATACACTTTATTATTGACCAACTAAGGTGAGTATTTTGGCTAAACTGCTGACAACGGATTATCACAACCAACTAATTTGCTAGCATTAGCATTTGCTAACAGCAGCACATGTAATATCAACTTATACAATAAAATACGAAATATTACATCAAGCCAAACTAATATGACTAACAAATGTGACTTAGCCTTATGTTAAGAAAACTAACAGCGATAGTGCATCCAAAAGCATGAAATGTATGTAGAGGAATACTGATATCGTGAACAAAATGTCTAGAGGCTTTTACCAAGTTTTCTGTTGACTAGTGCACTTCCTGTGCTGTCGATGTGATGCTGGTGACATCATCAGTGAACAAAAGACTCTGGTCATCAATGAGAGCATACACGTTGATTGCCTTATCCTGCTGACCAGTTAGAAACACTTTGACAAGGCAGATCTTTGAGCAGATTTTACCACTCAGATTACTTCCACAGACTTCAGTGCAATTAGCTGACATATCTTCTTTGGAAATATCACTCCTCTCCCCACCATGATCTTCAGTAGGGGTGAGGGCATTTGCAGACTTGGGTGCAGGCCCTGGGTGTAGAGCAGAGTGATGCCTCTCACTGCCGCACTCATTACACTTTACCGACATTTCGGAATTCCTTGCTAGGTGTGTTGTTGATGCTATGCATTTAAAGCAAATGCTATTCTGCTTTAGAAAGGCTTTCATGTCTTCCAGAGACTTTTCCCTGAACCCTCTGCATTTGTGTAAAGGGTGTGGCTTCTTATGAATTTGACATAGCTTTGCTGGATCAATGTTAGCAGACGAAGACATGCAAAAGGCTATTTTATTCAGAGAGATGTCTGTCTTGTGGACTGAGACAGATGTTCTGTTTGCATTTCTAGAGTGTTCTGGTTTTTTGTGGTCTGCATGGAGAGGGAGAAGGAAACAAGGGTCATTACGCATCTTTGCTGATATGAAATCAACAAGGACAAAAAAAAAATTTGAGAAAAGGAGACCCCATGCTGCTTTTTGAACATGCAGCCTAGCGTCATCCATCTCTCTTGTAGATTAAAGGGCAGTTTTTGAACTATGCTCGTTATGCCCCATGCTGTATCTGAACAGGCAAGACCAGAAAGCAATTCCTCCGAGTTTGCTGCTTGAAGCTCCATCAACAGGTCTCCAGTTCTCTCAGTTTCTTCCAGTCTTTGTTTGAAATCTTTGGGAAGCTGTCAACTCTTTTGAGTAACGCACTCTTGACGACCTCATGTGCCCCAAAGCATTCATCAAGTCACTGCCAACTCATCTGGAGTCCCTTTTCTACATTATAGACATGTATGGCTCTTATCTGTTTTGCTTGTTCTCTCGACTCTGCACCTAACCATTTAACTAGGCGATCCATCTCTTCTTTAACTGAGAGGTCAAGGCCTATTTTGGTGTTCAAGAATGACGCTTTCCAGGCCCTATAACTTTCTGGGTGATCATCAAACTGCAGTAAGCCTATGGCGATAACTTCTCTACGTGCCATGAACCTAACAAGATCAGACATATTCTGATTGTCTCTATAGTGAGCCTGTGGGAACACACATGCCCAGGAAATTGGGCATGGGTTTTTGGTGAAGGTGGGTAAGTCTGAGATTGTGGCACTGGGGTTAGGGCTGGTGGCTGCGCCACACCATGGTGGGGAGTATCTGCAGGTAAGTAACTATGATTCACAGGTGGCCTGACATGGCCAAAATAAGCTTTGTGCTTCTGCTCTCTAAAGTCTGAATGATCTATGGTTTGTGATTGCCTGATAGCATTTGCATCAGAGTCGGTAACTTCTCTCTCTACGCTGACGGCGTGTCCACTAGAGAAATGTGTTTCAACATCATAGGTGGCCCTTGTAAATGGCCTGCTATGGGGAAAGCTACTGTCTGTATCTAGGCCATGCATTTGGGATGGCACTGGTGGTGGCCTTGGCTCTTCTGATATCATGACTGGGTCTGCCTGAATGTCAGTCCAAAGTCTGGTCCGCTCTTGAACATTGGTTTGCTGAGCAGAATCATGAGCACTAAATCCTACATCACTTTTCAACTCACAGTCCGATTCTTTGTCGCACACGAGGGCTGCCGCCAATGCTTCGGCCTTTGCAACTGCTGCTGCTGCTTTTTCAGCATTTAGGACATCAAGTTGTGCATCTAAGCATACTTTTCTCTGCATCCAAGTGTGCTTTTTGCATTTAATCTGCATTTCCTTTTCTGCATATTTTACTTTAGCTTTGGCCTCTGCAAAGGCTATGGCAGCTGCTGAGTTAGCAGAGGAGCTGCTAGAGCATTTAGATGTTGCTGACCCGCCAGACCAGGTAAAAAGGCTGTTTGGGGATCGTGACTTCTGTTCTTCCATAATGTCGTGGAAGCCTGATTGTTAAGCTGGTGTTCTGTTGTAAGCCTTCTTCACTGTTCTATTGTGATGACACTGACCTGCTCTGCTGTACCTCAGCTCGTTAGGAAGCTCTTGTTTTACTATTCTGCCACCCCTATACGCCCTGCATCAGCTGGCAGATAGACAACTCCTCCTCCAATCACCATGCTGAAGAGGGTGCTTAGTTCCACTCTGTTTAATGGTTGACTGGAAGTAGGGTAAAACTACAAGAGATACAATGCAACAAGTATAGATGAGTTTTCCCGCCCTTACCTAGGGCGCCAGGGCAGGTGCATTGTTCTTCCGGTCTAAACATCCGTAGCCAGATGTAAACATGCAAGCCTAAATCTGCGATGTCTTCAACAACATTAAACATTAAAAATGAACATTAGAAAATCAAAAAATGGTTCAGGGACACATTGTGCGGTGCGTGGCTGTACTAATACACGGAAACGCCTGAATGAGTGGTTGAATAGAGAGTGTGTTGCCCATCAACCTGCCACAAAACGGCAATGTCCCTGCATTCCACTGTTTTCCTTCCACAGAAAACCAACAGCAGATTTCAAATCATGGATGTGGTTGAAAGCTTTGAATTTGAAGAAACCACCAAAAAACGTCTTTGTTTGTTCCCATCACTTCATTGCCAAAAATCCAACCAAAGAAAACCCTTTTCCTGAACTGTGGTAACTAGGTAGCTACTTGTTACACCGGAAAAGAAAAGCATAGGGTGGCCCGAATGCGGAAATGGACCGGAAGTGCCGCATAAACTTGTCTATATAAATTTCAATACATCAACAAAACGACCATGAAATGATATCTGAGTTTCGAGTGTGTTACTGCTATGCAATTTCTAGCATACACTTTATTATTAACCAACTAAGGTGAGTATTTTGGTTAAACTGATGACAACGGATTATCACATCCAACTAATTTGCTAGCATTAGCATTCGCTAACAACAGCACATGTAATATCAACTTATACAATAAAATACGAAATATTACATCAAGCCAAACTAATATGACTAACAAATGTGACTTAGACTTACGTATGTTAAGAAAACTAACATACCTACAGTGCATCCAAAAGCATGAAATGTATGTAGAGGAATATCGATATCGCGAACAAAACGTCTAGAGGCTTTTACCAAGTTTTCTGTTGACTAGTGCACTACCTGTGCTGTCGATGTGGTGCTGGTGACATCATCAGCGAACAAAAGACTCTTAAAGAGATGGTACACATTAACTATACTGACAGCACAACGGGTAATAAATCAGATTTAAATACCGGATCGGTCGAGGCCTGGTTGACCAACGACTACCACCAGTACTGTTGGCCAGCAGGGTGCTGGTGGAAACTGGGCTACTGTTGGGAGAAGGAGAGGGGGAAGGCACGTCCAGAGGCAGTGGGAGAGGAGGAAGGGTAAGAGTGTGGAGGTGAGAGTCAGAACTTTGAATGTTGGCACTATGACTGTTAAGGTGAGAGACCTGGCTGATATGATGGGGAGAAGAAAGGTAGGTATACTGCGTGTGCAAGAGTAGTTATCATGAAAGGCTCACTTTAGCTGAGTACCGCCATGAGTGTATGTGTCTCTCAACTGGAAAATGTGTTTCAGTGTGCGATGATGGAGATCATTAATATCAACTCAGTATGTTTTGTATTTGTCATGTCAATACATTGTAGTGTCTCAACCGTGTCGACATATTTGACCTATATTTGACCTGTTGTCCTTGCCCTGTGATGTTTTGATGTATTAATGACAAAAACAAATACCGACTAGTACTTCATTCATTCTGAACTTCCCTGGCAGACGAGAGACCAGCAGTACAGAAAGTCCTGAGAACTGGAGTTAAGAATCACTGTCTTACAAAAGTGAGGAGGAGTTCTGAGGAAAATCCAATAAACACATCTTTTTTTCAAAATACACATTTATGGCATTTTTATTCTTTACTCGACAGGACAGTAGAGACAGACAGAAATGGTGACAAACAGGCAGAAAAGATCCAGTGACCGGATGTACATGATACACACTTAACTGGCTAAGACACAAGGACAACCTTGACTTTATCTTTTTCAATCAATCCATAAAAGAATATTTGTAAAAAGTCTCATGTCTATATAGAAATCTGTTTTTAACAACCTCAGAACAGAAAGGTCCTTCAAACCCCCTGTGATGTTTGGTGGTCAACTAAGGCGACACAGACTTCAGGTTGAGAACCATGGCTTTAACACATCATTGCAGTTTACAAATGCTATTTCCTTTATACCACATCACAGTCAGTCTATATATCCATCTATTACTATTAATACCAAACTTATGACTGAGAGGGTCTGACCTTGAAGACCAGGTTGTCCATGTGCATCTCTTTCTCCTCCTTCATGATGTGGACGATCAGACAATAGATGTAGTTCCTCTTCCTCTCCAGGGTGCGCGCAGCATCCTCGTTGACGTTCAGGTAGGTCTGTCTGGGGAGCAGGTAGAAGGTCTTCGGGCCCTCAGCGCTCTTTACTGCCGCCTGCTGGTTCAACATCACCACTCCTACAGAGAGACAACAGAGACGGAGCTGGAGCTCAAGCAACAGCCAACTTACCAACATCTGTTACAAGAGAGTAAAACTAAAACCAGGATCTTCACGGCTGCAGCTTTAACCAAAGGATCACTTTAATTTGTGGTCTACATTTATTATCATTATTCATAATCATTAGGGGGTGTAGCAGTTTGGATTTTCACCCCATACCAATCAGTACATGCCTCAGTTCATGCAGTACAGGATGCCATTAGTGGATGATGGAGTCACACAAGCAGTGTATTTGGCATTAAACTTAAGCTGTACATGTGCTATTTCAACAAAACTGTATCCTGTGGAGGATTTCAGTGTTTAATTTAGACGGTTTGTGGGATAGAGATAAAACTCTGAAACAATGTGGGCACGGTCTGTAACTACACACAGTGTCCAAAGGACAAAGTGACATGAGTTAACCACCATGATGTGCACAGCCTCTGCATAGCCTGTGTGTAGTCTGAGTAGTCTGTGCAGAGTCTGTTTTGTCTGTGTAGAGTCTGTGATGAGTCTGTGTAGAGTTTGTGTAGTCTGTGAAGAGTCTGTGTAGAGTCTGTATAATCTGTGCATAGTCTGTGTAAAGAATGTACAGAGTCTGTGTGGAGTCTGTGTATAGTCTGCCAATGAAAAGCACCTGGGACTTCCACCACAATGAGGCGCCAAGTCACTAGACAGACTCTTCTCTTCTGTAGTTCCCCAGTGGTGGAATGCGTTACCAAACTCCATTCGATCCGCTGAGTCCCTCTCCATCTTTAAGAAGAAGCTAAAGCCCTAGCTTTCACGAACACCTCCACACCTGACGGTATTAATAAAAATACATTTAAAAAACAAAACAAAAAAATAAAACAAACGCTTCTATGCACGCTATGCATTGCCTTTGTGCACTGCTTGTTAACACCTATGTTCTATCGGACTTGAACCTATTTTTTTGGCACTTAGTTGCATTGTCTCCTGACTAATTCATTGCTTGTGATGTATTAACTCTCAGATGTACGTCGCTTTGGATAAAACCATCTGCTGAAGGAAACACTCACATTGTAGTCTGTGTAGAGTCTGGGTAGTATGCATTGAATACGATAAAACATCAAAAATAAATTTGTAGGGTCATGATGTTAAGAGGACATGGCAAACCCCCCCCCCCAAAAAAAACTGCTAGTGTGGTATTTTTATGATAAAATTTACTACACAAATTTAAATAGAACCAACCCAGCCACTAAGAATGCACAAGTCAGTGCATTCTTAATGCCAGTCCCAGGCCCGGATAAATGGGGAGGGTTGCACAAGGTAGGGCATCCGGCATAAAACCTTTGCCAAATCAAATATTTGGATCAAAAATCAGATTTCCATATCATGGTTGAGGCCCAGGTTTAACAATGACCACCACTGGTAATGTTGGCCAGCAGGGTGCCAGTGGAAACTATGCTATTGTTGGGCGAAGGAGATGGGGAAGGCATGTCTAGAGGCACTGGAAGACAAGGAAGGGTAAGGAGTGTGGAGGTGAGAGTCAGAACTTTGAATGTTGGGTGTTAAGGAGAGGAATGTGGAAGGACAGATGGTGGTGGATTTTGCGAAAAGGATGGAAATGGCTGTGGTGAATACATATGGAGCAAAGTGCACACAGGTTGACTACATCTTATGTAGGAGTAGTGATCTGAAAGGAATTGGAAACTGCAAGATGGTGACAGGGGAGAACGCAGCTTGGCAGTTTCGGATGGTGGTCTGTAGGGTGACTTTGGAGACCAAGAAGAGGAAGAGAGTGACGGCAGAGCCCGACGGCAGATCAAATGGTGGAAGTTGAAGAAGGAAGACTGTTGTGTGGTGTTCAGGGAGGAGTTAAGACAGGCACTGGGTGGTAGTGAAGAGTTGCCGGATGGGTGGGCAACCACTGCAGAAATAGTGAGGCAGACAGCTAGGAAAGTACTTGGTGTGTCATCTGGACACAGGAAGGAAGACAAGGAGACTTGGTGGTGGAATGAGGAAGTACTGGAAAGTATACAAGAGGAAGAGGTTGGCAAAGAAGAAGTGGGCTAGTCAGAGATGAAGAAAGACAGGAGCACTAGGAGTTGCGGCATAAAGTGAAGAGAGAGGTGGTGAAGGCAAAGGAAAAGGCATATGGTAAGTTGTATGAGAGGCTGAACACTAAGGAAGGAGGGAAAGGTCTTGTACTGATTGGCTAAAAAGAAGGCCCGAGCTGGGAAGGATGTGCAGCAGGTTAGGGCAATCGTGGGTAGATATGGTAATGTGCTGAAAAGCGAGGAGAGTGTGTTGAGAAGGTGGAAGGAGTACTCTGAGGGGCTGATGAATGAAGAAAATGGGAGCGAGAGAAGGTTAGATGATGTGGGGATGGTGAATCAGGAAGTGTAGTGGCTTAGCAAGGAGGAAGTGAGGGCAGCTATGAAGAGGATGAAGAGAGGAAAGGCGGTTGGTCCAGATGACGTACCTGTGGAGGCATGGAGGTGTTTACGAGAGATAGTAGAGGAAGTTTTAACTAGATTGTCTGTGAATGTTCTCATTCATCCAGGTCATGGTTATACAAAGGAGTTGAATCAAGTGCAACTGGACTTGGTATATAGCCGTGAAGACGTTTCGCCTCTCATCCAAGAGGCTTCCTCAGTTCGTGCCTTTCTGACTAGACCAAGCTAGTCTGACTGGCTGGTGATGAGACTCAGAATTTATCCTCTTTGGAGTTGTTGTCAGAGCTATAGATGTCCATGGCTCTTTGTGTTCCGATGTTTACCAACGCCCGTCGCTAACAGAGCCATAGATATGAGTGGCTCTTTTGTGTACCAATGTTTGGCCGTGCCCATCGTAATCGGAGCTATTGATATGTGTGGCTCTCCTGTGCTCCGATGTCCAGCCGCGCCCGTCGCCATCGGAGCTATTGATTTGCATTTGTTTAGCAGCGACGGTCGTTGGGGCTGTTAGTTTCGACTTCATTATTCAGTGGTCATGAGAGTTGCTGGAGCCGTTAGTGACCGACTGTTGTTCTTGGAGGCTAGGCGGCCAAACATCGGTACGCAAAAGAGCCACTCATATCTATGGCTCTGTTAGCGACAGGCTTTGGTAAACATCGGAACACAAAGACCCATGGACATCTATAGCTCTGACAACGACTCCAAAGAGGATAAACTCTGAGTCTCATCACCAGCCAGTCAGACTAGCTTCGTCTAGTCAGAAAGGCACGAACTGAGGAAGCCTCTTGGATGAGAGGCGAAACGTCTTCACGGATTTATACCAAGTCCAGTTGCACTTGGTTTTAACTAGATTGTTTAACACAACCTTGGAAAGTGAAAGGATGTCTGAGTAGTGGAAAAAAAGCATACTGGTACCGATTTTCAAGAACAAGGGTGATGTGCAGAACTGTAGTAACTACAGAGGTATAAAGTTGATCAGCCACAGTATGAAGATTTGGGAAAGAGTGGTGGAAACTAGGTCAAGAGGAGAGGTGATGATTAGTGAGCATAAGTATGGTTTCATGCCACAAAACTGCACTACAGATGCGATGTTTGCTTTGAGAATGTCGATGGAGAAGTACAGAGAAGGTCAAAAGGAGTTACATTGTGTCTTTGTGGATTTAGAGAAAACATATGACAGGGTGCTGAGAGAGGAGGCGTGGTATTGTATGAGAAAGTTGGGAGTGGCAGAGAATTATGTATAAGAGTGGTGGTGCAGGATATGTATGAGAGCAGTGTGACAGTGGTGAGGTGTGTGGTAGGAATGGCGCATGGGTTCAAGGTGGAGGTGGGATTACGTCAAGGATCGGCTCTGAGCCCTTTCTTGTTTGCAACTATAATGGACAGGTTGATGGACGAGATCAGACAGGAGTCTTCTTGGACTATAATGTTTGCAGATGACATTGTGATCTGTAGCAAGAGTAGGGTGCAGGTTGAGGAGAGCCTGGAGAGGTGGAGGTATGCACTGGAGAGAAGAAGAATGAATGTCAGTAGGAGCAAAATGGAATGAATATGCACGAACGAGAGGAAGGACAACGGAATGGTGAGGATGCGTAGAGGTGACGAAGGCGTATGAGTTTAAATACATGGGGTCAACTGTTCAAAGTAACAGGGAGTGCAGAAGAGAGGTGAAGAAGAGAGCAGGCAGGGTGGAGTGGGTGGAGAAGAGTGTCAGGAGTGATTTGCGACAGAAGGGTACCAGCAAGAGTTAAAGGGAAGGTTTAAAAGATGGTAGTGAAACCAGCTATGTTGTATAGTTTGGAGACGGTGGCACTGACGAAAAGACAGGAGGCAGAGCTGGAGGTGGCAGAAGAATTGAAGATGCTAAGATTTTCATTGGGAGTGACGAAGGAGGACAGGATTAGGAACGAGTATATTAGAAAGACAGTACACGTTGGACGGCTTGAAGACAAGGCAAGATAGGCAAGATTGAAATGGTTTGGACATGTGTGGAGGAGAGATGCTGGATAAACTATGAGAAGGATGGTGAACATTGAGCTGCCAGGGAAGACGAAAAGAGGAAGGCCAAAGAGGAGCTTTATGGGTGTGGTGAGGGAGGACATGCAGGTGGCTGGCTGGCAAGACAGAGGAAGATGCAGAGGACAGGAAGAAATGGAGATAGGTTTATGTCCTACCACTCCGGGAGATCTTTTACAGTATCTTGGAGGGGAGAAGTGTCCAAACCACACGGCTTATCCACAGGGGGTGCCTCAAGGGTCAGTGCTCGGTCCTCTTCTCTTTTCAATATACACCACTTCACTTGGTGCAATCACCCGCTCCCATGGTTTCTCATACAATTGCTATACTGACTATACTCAGCTCTTCCTATTATTCCTGCCAGATGACCTTACAGCAGAGGTGTAAAAACCAGGTCCAGAAAGTACAAGTCCAAGCCATGTAATTGCTCTACTCATGCACTACACCAGCAGATTCTAGTCAACACCACTCCTGAAATAGGTAGGGAAAACTAATTAATGAAATCAGCTGGTTTAGTAAAATGGTTGGAGCAAATACACGGTTTGAACATTTACTTTCTGGACCTGGTTTTTATACCTCTGCCTCACAGTCTCGGCACGGATGTCTTCATGCTTTGGTGTTAATCGCTGCATGGATGAAAGAATGCCACCTTCAGCTTAACCTATCTAAGACTGAGCTCCTTGTCATCCCAGCCAGTCCATCCTTACAACAACAGATCAATATCCAGCTTGGATCAACCCAACTCATGCCCTCAAAGTCTGCCCGAAACCTGGGTGTTATGATTGATGACCAACTAATCTTCGAGGTTCACATGGCCTCAATTGCTCAGTCGTGCCGATTTGCCCTGTACAACATCAGGAAAATTAGACCCTACCTGTTTGAGAATGCAGCACAACTCCTGGTACAGGCTCTTGTAATATCACGCATTGACTATTGCAACTCCTTACTGGCAGGTCTCCTTGCATGCACTTTCAAACCTCTGCAAATGATTCAGAATGCGGCGTTTGGTCTTCAACCAACCCAAAACAGCACACGTCACTCCGCTGTTCATATCCCTCCAATGGCTCCCAGTTGTTGCCTGCATCAAATTCAAAACCTTGATGCTCACTTACAAAACAGCAACTAAACCCAGCTCCTGCCTACCTGAACTGCCTCATGCAGGTCTACACTCAGTCCTGCTCAATACGCTCTGCAAATGAAAGGCATCTGGCCCTTCTGCCACAACAGGGCCCAGGTCACTAGCTAGACTCTTCTCTTCTATAGTTCCTCAGTGGTGGAACGAGTTACCAAACTTCATTCGATCTGCTGAGTCCCTCTCCATCTTTAAGAAGAACCTAAAGACCCAGCTCTTTCATGAACACCTCCATACGTGATGGTGTTAATAAAAATACAAAAGAATAAAATAAAATAAATAAATGCTTTTATGCACCCTATGCATTGGCTTTGTGCGCTGCCTGTTGATATCTTTGGCACTTTACAATGTTACAATTTCCTTTAGCAGACAGAGAGTTAATACAACACAGGGTAGGATTTAGTCAGGAGAAAACAACGCAAGTGCCAAAATACTAGCTTCAAGTCTGATAGGACAGAGGTATCATCAGGCAGTGCACAAAGGCGATGCATAGAGAGCAAGTACTTTTTTCTTTTTACATTTTTTTTAATTAATATCACCAGGTGTGGAGGTGTTCGTGAAAGAGCTGGGTCTTTAGCTTTTTCTTAAATATGGAGAGGGACTCAGCGGCTCGAATGAAGTTTGGTAACTCATTCCACCACCGGGGAACTACAGAAGAGAAGAGTCTAGCTAGTGACTTAGGGCTCCCATTTTGGCAGAAGTGCCAGGCACCTTTCACTGGCAGAGAGCAATGAGGGGGACTGAGTGTAGACCTGCATGAGGGAGTTCAGGTAGGCGGGAGCCAATTTAGTTGCTGTTTTGTAAGCGAGCATCAAGGTTCTGAATTTGATTCGGGCAGCAACTGGGAGCCCATCCATCCATCCATTATCCAAACTGCTTATCCAACTCAGGGTCACGGGATGCTGGAGCCTATCCCAGCAGTCATTGGCCGGCAGGTGGGGAGACACCCTGGACAGGCTGCCAGTCCATCACAGGGCCAACACATTCACACGTAGGGACAATTTGGCCGATTCACCTGACTTGCATATTTTGGGCTGTGGGAGGAAACCGGAGCACCCAGAGGAAACCAAGCTGGATAATGATCTGTTGTTGTAAGGATGGATTGGCTGGGATGACAAGGAGCTCAGTCTTAGATAGGTTAAGCTGAAGGTAGCACTCTTTCATCCGTGCAGCACTATCAGCAAGGCATGATGATATCCGTGCCGAGACTGTGAGGTAATCTGGCTGGAATGATAGAAGAGCTGGATATCATCAGTTTAGCAATGGTACGAGAAACCATGGGAGTGGATGATTGCACAAAGCGTTGTGGTGTATATTGAGAAGAGAAGGGGACCAAGCACTGAACTTTGAGGCACCCCTGTGGATAAGCCATGTGGTTTGGACACTTTTCCCCTCCAAGATACTGTAAAAGATCTCCCCGAGAGGTAGGACATGAACCAGCGGCGGGCAGATCCTGAGATGACAAGCTAAGTTAGTGTGGATATGAGGATTTGGTGGTTAACCATGTCAAAGGCAGATGACAGATCTAGCAGCAATAAAGCTGAGGACTGACCAGCAGCTCTAGCCAAACGCAGTGATTCCATAACCGACAGGAGTGCAGTCTCGGTAGAGTGATCCCGCTTAAAAGCAAGACTGATTCGGATCCTACAGATTGTTCTCAGAAAGGAATTCAGAGACTTGGTTAAAGGCCGTGCACTCAAGAAAGGGTAGTAGTGAAACTGGTCTGTAGTTTTCAACCTGGGCTGGGTTGATGGTAAGTTTCTTGAGCAGCAGGGTGACCCGAGCTTGATTAAATGCAGTGGGGAACACACCCGTTGTAAGCGAGGAGTTGATAATGTGTGTGACTGCAGGGTTAAGTGCGGGGGAAATGGTCTGTAGGGGGTTGGATGGTATCGGGTCCAGCGGACAGGTAGTGGAACGAGAATCCAACAGAAGCTTAGACTTCCTTCTCGGTTGGGGTGAGAATGAGGCGAGTGAGGCACTGGGTTTTTTCCCTCCCTTTTTCTCCCCGTTTGTATCCGGCCAATTACCGACTCTTCAGAGCTGTCCCGGTCACTGCTCCACCCCTTCTGCAGATCCAGGGGGGGCTGTAGACTACTACACGCCTCCTGCGTTACATGTGGAGTCGCCAGCCGCTTCTTTCGACCTACGTGAGGAGTTTCACCAAGAGGACGTAGCGCATGGGAGGATCATGCTAATCCCCCCAGTCCCCCACTCCCACCCCGAACAGGCGCCCTGACCAACCAGAGGAGGCGCTATTGCAGCGACCAGGACACATACCTACATCCAGCTTCCCACCCGGCAAACACGGCCGATTGTGTCTGTAGGGATGCCCGACCAAAAAGAGGTAACACGGGGATGCGATCCAGTGAGCCCCGTGTTGGTAGGCAACAGAATAGACAGCTACACTATTCGGACGCTGAGTGAGGTTCTGTTAGCTGGCAGCAGTACATGGCGTTGGTCAGGCTCAGAGAACTGATTATTGATGGCAGAAACCTTATCAGTAAAGTATGAGGGGAACATTTCTGGAGTGAGCTGAGTGGAGGTTGGAGGAAGAGGCAGATTGAGGAGTGAGTTAAAAGCAGAAAACATTTTTCGAGCATCAGTGATAGATAGTAAGTGGTCTTAGCTGTTTTTAAGCTGGAGGAGAATGATGCTAGGAGACAAGGATAGTCACAGGTCAATGAACTCTGGTTTTACACCATTTTCTCTCTGCCGCTCTGAGACCCATCCCTTGCTCTCCGATGACCTCAGTGAGCCACAGACTGGGGGGGGGGGGGGATTGCGTTGTTATCGCCTAACTAGATCCTTGCTTGTGTTGTATTAACTCTCAGATGTATGTCGCTTTGGATAAAAGCGTCTGCTACATGAAATTGTAACACTGTAACATTTTAATGTGCGCCAGTTCTTCCAGAGACAGACGACCAGGAAGGCACCAGGCCCGGGTGGCATGTCACCCTCTTGTCTTAAAGTCTGTGCAGACCAACTGGCCCCCATTTTCACACTGGTCTTCAACAGATCACTGGAGCTGTGTGAAATCCCCTCCTGCTTCAAGAACTCCACAAGAAACCCCGTATCACAGGATTAAATGACTACAGACTGGTTGCCCTAACATCTATGGTCATGAAATCCTTCAAGAGACTGGTGTTGGCCCACCTGAAGGAACTCACAGACTTAGACTGCTTTCATTTATCATTTCCTCATATGCATGTCTCATACATACAGGGGAACGAGATTATGTTTCACAGGACTCCAGACTAACTTTTTCCACAAGGAGCTATGATGCTCCTTACTGAAAATTTTAGGAGCACCAGCACAAAATTTCAGAGCACCACTTAAATCGATACGCAACGCAACACATTGATATTTTTTCCATCTTCACTGTATCACTGATAAATGCTTTGGTAATAAATAGACCACTTACAGAAATAACAATATGCTGCTTTATTTTAAATGTCACAAAGTGAGGTAGTACTTAAGAGCAAAAACAAATAAATAAATAATAAATCGAAATAAAAAAAAATATAGTATATAAATAAAATGTAAACTTTAAAGTGCTTTTTGTAAACATAGGCACAAAATAATACATTTATAAATGTAAACATAAGGTATTTGGCCAGTAACATTACTGTCATTACAGCACAAGTACCACAACAAAACAAGTAAACACTGACCTCATACAGTATGCCTCTCCTTCCCTTCCCTTTAGATTAGAGCACATCCCTCTGAGTGCCACTAGGAGGCTCTAAGGGCCAACGCTTGTAATTGGGCCTTCTAGCACTTTTACCCTGACTGAACCACATTGGTACAGCCTCCTTGGCATCAAACTCACCGTGACACACTGCAATAACCCTGGAACAGTAAAATACTCACTGTACCTAATAAATGTTTTAGTAATAAAGTGCAATAAATATGTCACTCACGTATCTGATCAAGCTGTATTATACTGTACATAACCACCTACTTACTATAAAGTAACGCTTTTTTACATTATTTATCATCACTCCCTCACTTCTTCGCACTATATACTTTTTACATTTCACGTAAACGGTTTCACCTGTATATAGTCATTCCTAGTGTATATTTCTGAAGATTGTGTGTTCTGTGTGCGAATACAATGAGCCAAACCGGAGTCAAATTCCTTACATACCTTGAGCATTTGTGTGCTGGACTTCCATGTGGCCAATCAAAACATTCACTGGCCTCCCTTGCTGCAGGATCCGTGCATACACAATCTTGCATTCCTTGGTTGACACATCGTGTCGCCATCAATCATGAATGAGAGATACATGGAGTCCGCTATTTTTTTGCGTCTTCTTTTTAAGTGTATCCGCTATCACTCCAATAAACTGGGCACATGCTATGTTGTTGCTGTATGTGTGGTTAACTTTAACTCTGTTCTTTTTTAATAAGTCTATGTGACCCTTGAATTTTGTGAATGGTAGTTCTTCTTTGGTGATGTAGTATGCTGTATTGAATTTTATTTCCATTTCGGCCTCTTCTGCAGAACGATTTGCAGATGCCTGCCTTTCAAATGCTGTTTGCAGAGACGCTGAACTTCCAGCCGTGCACCTGTCCCTGCACAGTTTGTGCTTCAGGCTGTTGTTGTGCTTAAAGATGGTATTGTGCTTGAACAGAGCAGTGCTGGTCGAAGGGTCGGCAAACTTGGTTTTCCCCGCAAAAGTTGGCCCACACTGGGAACAATACATGCAGTACATGGTTCCTTTTTCTTTGCTAAATCGCAGCCATGGATATTGCACAAGTGATTCCTGTCAGAAGGAATACGTCTTTGCCTTTTTCACATGACCTGCTGCTTCCTCATCTGAACTGTCATCAGTTTGGGTCGGTGGAACAGAAGGAGGGTTTGAAGGAGGATCTTTTCTTTAAAAAAAAAAAAAAAAGAACCAATAGTTCGTTTTGTTGTTTGTTTCACAGCGAGAGCAAGTCCTACTGAGTGGCGACTAACATCCCGCGCACGATTCCCCCCCCACAATGCTGCTTTGATTTGGTCATGTCACAAGATCGTCGCAGTAACTCCTCTCTCTCACACGGGTACACACACACATATGCCAAGCCCACTCATTCACAAGTGCGGGTTCTCGCTCTTTTCTATCTTTTTTTTTCAATTTCCCCCCTTTTTCTCCCCAATTGTATCTGGCCAATTACCCCGCTCTTTTTGAGCCGTCCCAGTCGCTGCTTCACCCCCTCGCTGCCGATCTGGAGGGCACCCCGACCGACCAGAGGAGGCGCTATTGCAGCGACCAGGACAAATACCCACATCCGACTTCCCACCCGCAGACACGGCCAACTGTGTCTGTAGCGACGCCCGACCAAGCCGGAGGTAACACGGGGATTCGACCTGGCGATCCTGTGTTGGTAGGCAACGGAATAGACCGCTACGCTACCCGGGCACCCAAGTTCTCGCTCTTACTGGTTTTCACAGTCACCTGGGAGGGTGAGGGCACCACTACAGGTCTGAGGAGGAGGCTTGTAGCCAGTGAGGGCCTGGATGCCCTTCCACAAGCGCCGTGCACAGTCCCCCTGCTCGACCCCCTGCAGTTTGCCTACCGAGCAAACAGATCAGCGGAGGATGCAGTCAACATGGCATTGCACTACATCCTCCAACACCTCGACTCGTCTGGTGGTGGAATGAATTGAAACAGCTGCTTCAAGAACACCTCGACTCGTCCGGTGGTGGAATGAGCTAGTCCGGTTGTGGAATGAATTGAAACAGCTGCTTCAAGAACCCACATCGATTAGCTTCTAGTCAGATTTCAATTTTTAAGTGCTTTTACTGTATATATTGCGCTGTCTGTTTTCTTTTTACAGAGAGTTCTTAATTGTTCATTGTAAATTGTATATTACAAATTGGAATGCGTGTGTACCTGTTGTACGCACATTTCGGAGCTCGTACCTTTTTTCATTTCACTGTACTCGGGACTTGTACTTGTGTGTACGTGACAAATAAAACTCTTGAATCTTGACTCCCGAGGGACACACGCAAGGGTCCTGTTTGTGGAATTCAGCTCAGCATTCAACACCATTGTCCCAGATATCATCCACGCCAAACTCACCCAGCTCACTGTACCAGGCCCCATCTGCAAGTGGATTGAAAACTTCCTGACAGACAGGAGGCAGCTGGTGAGGCTGGGGAAAATCACATCCAGCACCCGGACAATCAGCACTGCCCCCCCCCCCCAGGAATGTGTGCTCTCCCCTCTACTCTTCTCCATCCATCCATTGGCTGAACCGCTTATCTTGCTCTCAGGGTCGCGGGGATGCTGGCACCTATTCCAGCAGTCATCAGGTGGCAGGCGGGGAGACACCCTGGACAGGCCGCCAGGCTATCACAGGGCCAAGACACACACACACAAACATTCATACCTAGAGACAATTTAGTATGGCCAATTCACCTGACTTGCATGTCTTTGGGCTGTGGGAGGAAACCGGAACCCCTGGCTCCCTCTACACAAATGACTGCACCTCAGGAGACCCACCTGTTAAACTCCTGAAGTTTGCAGACAACAAAACCATCAATGGCCTTACACGGGATGGTGATGAGCCTGCATATAGATGGGAGGTTGAACAGCTGGCGCTCTGGTGCAGCCATAATAGCCTGGAGCCGAATACACTCAAAACAGTGGAGATGACAATGGACTTCAGGAGGACTCCTCCAACACTGCCCCCCTCACCATACTCAACAGCAGTGTCTGTGGTGAAAACCTACCGATTTCTGGGTTCCACAATCCCCCAGGACCTAAGGTGGGTATCCAACAGACACAATCATCAAAAAGGCCCAGCAGAGGATGTACTTTCTCCGCCAGCTCAGAAAGTTCAGCCTGTCTCAGGAACTGTTGATTCAGTTCTACACTGCAATAATCCAGTCTGTCCTCTGCACATCTATCACTGTCTGGTTTCTATCAGCCACCAAACAGGTCAGGGACAGACTAAAATGGACAGTTAAGTTTGCAGAGAAAATCATTGGTGCCAACCTGCCCTCTATTCAGGACTTAGACATCTCCAGAGTCAGGAAACGGGCAGGCAACATCACTACACACTGCTAACAATTACCTCTGCATCTCTGATATAATCTCTGCATCATTGCACTTTATTGCCTCTTTTTTTGCCTGTATATAGTCAATCCTCGGGGATATATCTGAGGATTGTTGTGTTGTTAATCTACGTTAAGTTCACCGTGAGAGCCACGAAACCGGAGTCAAATGTCATGTATGTGGAAACTAACATTGCCAATAAACTTGATTCTGATCAATTACACTGATTGTAGGCCATGCCATTTCAGTATCTTCTGCTTGAATAATAACCATAAACATTTCATCGACTTTTACCAGAAATGAATGGAAAAAAATTAGACAAATCTATAATATGCCAACGTTTTAAAAGTCAGTGTGATTTACGTAGATGTTGTCTCAGGTTAAAAGGGAGTCTTGCCAAGTTGTCTAACACTTTTCAAGTTTATCATAAAATCAAATAATGAAGTGTCATGAGAAGCTCCCAACTCTTTCCAGTCTTGTCTCTTCTATTCATATGTGATGACAGCTGACAAGAAAGTTTTATTAAATCTCACTGATATGAATTTTTTTTTTAATGAGCCAAGAAAGAAACTGAACTGTAATCCAAAAATTGAGTAACTGACTGAACCGTGAGTTTAGTGATCGTTACACCATTAATATATATATCATTCACCAACAGTGGAATAACTATGATGTAGGTCCTCACATGTTGGTTTTTAGGTATGAAACTTAAGTTATTTAGTGGAGGCTATATGGCCTACAGAGATAACACATTTTCTCAGAGCCTCATTAGCTCTGATGTTGGTGGTAAATTAAGAGTTTTTGATGTTTGAAGTAAAAGTTGGTGAAAATTAGAAGCAAGCAGTTGATTAACCAGTGATGCTGTAAACAGTGTAACCACTTATATGCCTTCATATGCTGGTTTTCACTGAAATGACAGTTTGGACAGTGTTGTCAAAGAGATTGTTGTTGTTTTAGGGCTTAATAATGATCAAGATCCCCCAAAGCTCAGTTAAGAAAAGAATCCAACAGCCACGTACAAAATCCACCGTCACTGACCCCAGCACGCAGCACAACGCTAACACACAGTCGGATGAACACTGTCTTTTACTGCCAAGATAACAGATGAGCATTGAATCTCTGTTGGCCTCATTCACTGCAGTACAGCTTGTATTGTCTAACCCTAACACATGACCATAACATACACAGTCAACATCAACACACAACTATAACACACCCTCATCATTAACACACACACCCTCAACTTTAACACACAACCATAACACACACCTTCACATCAACACACAACTCTAACACACACCCTCAATGTTAACACACAGACCCTCAACATTAACACACACACACACACACACCCTCAACATAAACATGCAACCATAACATACACCCTCAACATTAACACACTAACGTAACACAAAGACTCAATGTTAACACACACACACACAACCATAACCCATACCCTCACATCAACACACAACCATAAAACATCCCTAAACATTACCAAACTAACATTGTGCATTCATTCTGGTACAGCTGATGCAAGGCAAAGCTTGCTCTCATTTTGAACTTGTTTGCTTTTAGATTTGTTTTCCTGCATCACTGTTTAGCATTTCATACAAACATATAAATGATGAAAGTCCACAACTACCTATAGAGAGAGGTCAGAGGAACACTGTCCTTAATTATTGTCAGTAAAGATTGAGATGACCTTACCCTGGGTGAGGTCAGTGGGGTGGCTGGTCGTCAGCAGGCCTGTCTCTCCAGTGAGGGGAGAGAGGGCATGAGCGACAACTGCCGGTGAGAGACCTGTCGACTGATGGATCACCTCCACATTGAGCTCCTACAGAAGAGACAAGACGGCCACAGACAGACAGAACAACAGTCAGACAGACAGTCAATTGCTTTTCAAGGTCTTCTTGGTATCCCTTGCTACAACTCTTAAAAGTAAAGTGGATTGTGCCTTTTGGCCCCTGACACTCTGTATCAACCCCCCCAACACGTTAGATAATCTTTTAAACACCTCCTAGAACTAATTTTTAATAGGATGGCATTTTTATAAAATGGGAACCGTGTTATTTTTTTTTCCTTCTTGTTTGTATGAACATGTTTTTATCTTTTCTCATAATTTTATTCTCGTTTCGTTACTGTTTAAGTATCTTTTTATAAATTAAGAATTGCATCTATTTCATGCTTTTGTGAAGTGCTTTGTTTCCATGTGTTCAGAATCAGAATCAACTTTATTGGACAAGTGTGCACATGAGGAATTTCATTCTGGTTCACAGCAGCTTCTAGCACTTGCAGACATCACTCACACCAAAAAAGAAAACCAAACAAAAACAAAAAAGAAAAAACATTTGAAATAAATGGAACAAACAGGATATTTGATTTATTTTTTTGAATGTGTAAAAAAAAACCCCACCCCTTAAAAAACATTAAAAAAAAATTCTTGTGGAATAACCTGCCTGCTACCATCAGACAATCAGTCTGTTGAGTCCTTTAAATCCAAACTTAAAACTCATCTTTTTGCCTTAGCTTACAATTATTTGCCTTGAGTGCCTCACAACCTGTACTGCATGGCAGGTCGGTTTTTTGTCTCAATGAATTTACCAAGCACTGGTCTGCCGACGAGATTATAGAGTATAGATTATGACTAATTGATGACTTAACTGATTATGTCTAATGACTATTGCAAACTGTTCTCTTCGCTCACGTCTTTTCCTTTCTCTTTTTCTGTGTGTGAATGGTGTCATGTGGGTCTCCCTGGTGTGCACGTGCAGTCGGTTCTCCTCCCAGGTCTCCGTGGTGATGGTGGTTGCCACTTGGACACTGCCTGCCATTCCCCTCATTACATTTTCTTTTTATAAATCCATATAATTTTTTTCTTACATGATGATGCTGGTCATGTGGCTTGGGTCCTGGAGTGTTCTGCTGGCGTCTGGACACTGCTTGCCATCCTGCGCATCATATTCTTCAAAAATGTTATAAGTCCATTATAATTGTTTTATCCTCTTTCAATGTTGTATTGTGTAAATTGCGTAAACACAACATCCATTGCACGTTGTCCGTCTTGGGAGAGAGATCCCTCCTCTGTTGCTCTCCCTGAGGTTTCTTCCTATCTTTTCTCCCAGTTAAAGGTTTTTTTTTAGGAAGTTGTTCCTTATCTGATGAGAGGGTCTAAGGACAGGATGTTGTGTTGCTGTTAAGCCCACTGAGGCAAATTTGTAATTTGTGATATTGGAGTATACAAATAAAATTGATTTGATTTGAAATGAACAATAAACCTATACAACTCAAAAAACAAATCCTCATAAACAGTGCAAATTAAATATTACATATTCAAAAAGGAGTAGGAGGAAGTTTACACTTATCTATTCCTACCCCTTTTCAACTACTCATCAATTAACTCATAATCTTTATCTTATATGCAATTTATAAAAAATTATCCCAATTCTATGTACAACCTAAATATCACCCCGTGTCAATAATGTAAAACCTAAACAGTTATCACAGCCCTTCCTCATCCCTATACCTCTTCAAAATATTTTTTTTACTTTGTTTTGAACTGAATAATGTTTGTACTTTGCTTTAGTTCTACATCCAAACTATTCCACATATTCACTCCACATATCGAAATACACATACTCTTCATGGTCGTACAAACACAGTTCTTTAAATTCAACGTTCCTCTCAAATTATAACCCCCTTCTCTGTTGAAGCAAATTTTTTGTATATTACCCAGTAGTAAATTGTTTCTTGCTTTACACATTACTTGTGCTGTGTTTAATTCTATAAGATCCATGAACTTCAAGGCATGTGACTTTAAAAACAGCATGTTAGTGTGTTCGTGAAATCCTACATTGTTAATTATCTTTATGACCCTTTTTTGCAGTATGCATAATGGATGTATGTTTGTTTTTTGTGTTACCCCATACCTCCACACAGTAATTCAGATATGGCAATACATAACAAGTGAACAATATAGTGTGTACAATGCTTTATGATCCAGGACTGCAATGCTCCTTACCAGCTTTGCTCGCACATATTTTATGAGGTTTCCAGCAGATTGTGGTCTACCAAAAAAATTATTTTCATATACTCATTCTATGTTGACATTGTCTATCATTTGTACTTGAGTGGTTATTTTACAATTTCCAAACAACATAATTTTTATTTTGTTCAAATTTAATAATTTGTTTGTCAAACCAACTTCTTAATTTTCTCATTTCTGTTATGATCACCTCCAAAAGCTGCTGTAAATTCTCCCCAGAACAGAAAATATCAGTGTCGTCTGCAAATGGAACAAATTTCAATATTTTTGATACTCTGCATATATCATTTATGTACAGAATAAACAATTTTGGGCCTAATACTGACCCCTGAGGGACTCCACAATTAATATCCATGCATTCTGAGTTACGCCAACCTATATCTTCACAAATAATTGCCTGTTTTTTTAAATAGCTTCTCAACCAATTCAGCACAACTCCCAATACCATACCTTTCCAATTTATCAAGTAATATATTGTGAGCAATGGTATCAAAAGCTTTTTTTTAGCTCTATAAATATTCCTATTACATACTTTTCTGTATGTGCTATTAGTAAGTTCTTCTATTAATTCAATTAGCACCAGTAATGTTGATCTGTTTGTTCTGAATCCATACTGGCTGTCAGTCAGCAATTTGTGCTTCTCAATGAAGCCGATGGCTCTGGCATGCAGCAAGTAGGTTGAACTTCATCTGTTGCCTGGTTTTCAACTTTTTGTGTTGAGCTAGACGAGCCTTCTCGGTGAACTCAATCACACGTTGGAAAGCGGTCTCATCTAGATGCGACGTGAATCTCTGTTGGATCTGCTCTCTTTGGCTTTCAAAGCGTCAATAGTAAAATTAGTTTGTCTCACCCATTTATTCCACAGCTGGCTCTGTGCCTTCTGGAGGATCTCGTTAGCTTGGTGGCCCTTGATTGAAGATTTTATTTGCAGACTCTTAGGCGTAATCCCGCTCTGTTTGCATCTGAGGCTGAATCTCAGGTGGTTCCTGTAGTCTGCCATCTTACACGCCTTTTGCTCATACTCACGTACAAGTTCCCCCCTCCCCCTTTTCTCCTCAATTGTATCTGGCCAATCATCCCGCTCTTTGAGCTATCCTGGTCGCTGCTCCACCCCCTCTGCCGATCAGGGGAGGGCTGCCGACTACCACATGCCTCCTCCAATACATGTGGAGTTGCCAGCCGCTTCTTTTCACCTGACAGTGAGGAGTTTCGCCAGGGGGACGTAGCACACGGGAGGATCACACTATTCCCCCCAGTTCCCCCTCCCCCCTGAACAGGCACTCTGACCGACCAGAGGAAGCAGGAGTGCAGCGACCAGGACACATCAATATCCAGCTTCCCACCTGCAGACACAGCCAATTGTGTCTGTAGTGATGCCCGACCAAGCTGGAGGTAACATGGGGATTCGAACAGGCAATCCCCATGTTGGTAGGCAATGGAATAGATCGCTATGCTACCCGGAGGCCCTCACATACAAGTTTAAGGCAATCCTCACCGAAATGAGTCAAAATGTCTTCATGCATGCTCAATAATCCAGGTAAAAAAAAAAAAATCAAAAAAAAAATCAAAAGAAGGTTGAATCAGTTCATCGGGATACAACATTTATTGACAGATGCGTTTCATCACTCATCTAAGTCACTTCTTCAGTCTAAACTGACTGCAGGTATCCCCACCCTTATGAACAATACAGTTGCATAACGACCGAAACCAACGACCAGTTTCATATGCAAATATGAGCATGACCATTAACTAGAGTTTCAATGACCACGTGTACTATTCACAGAGGATTTGGGAATGTTTGCAATCACAGCATTGTTGTTACCATCTTACAATACACTACTGTGATTACAAAATTCCCAAATCCTCTGTAAATAGTACACATGGCCATTGAAACTCTAGTTAATGGTCACGCCCATATTTGCATATGAAACTGGTCGTTGGTTTCGGTCATTATGCAACTGCATTGTTTATAAGGGCGGGGATACCTGCAGTCAGTTTAGACTATAGGGCCCAGACACACCAAACCGACTAGCAGCGACAAAGGCCAACTGTTGCGTCGCCTCACGTCGCCTGCCGTCTGGGCCAAAAAGTAGCACTTGAACACACCGCTAAAACTACAGCGACAGCCAACTAACATATCTATATTCTGTATTGATTCGCTAAGCTGAACAGCCAATCAGAGTGATCTCTCTCATCGACGGGCTCCGCCGATTCAACATGCTGAATCGGCCAAAAAGTTGCTGACAGGGATCCGACTAGTGCCGACGGTGCGGGACACACCGCAAAAACTAGGGTCACAGATGCTCACAGATGGCCCGACATTGGCCGATGGCTGACCGTCGGCCTCGTGTGTCAGGGCCCATAGCGGTCACTTAGATGAATGATGAAACGTATCTGTAAATAAACATTGAATTCAGATGAACTGATTCAACCTTCTTTGATTTTCTTACCTCAATTATTGAGCATGCATAAAGACATGGCTTGTTATTGTTGTATGTGCAGAAGGTCTTGGTAGGTACAAAAGCCGATGTAAGATGTCACAGTGTCAGTTAGCTCATCCACATTGCAGCTTCAAATACACTCCAATCGGTGCAGTCAAAACAGTCTTGCAGTTCCTGCTTTGCTGGTCCATTTCCTCACTATTTTATCCAAAGGCTTTGCACATTTTCGTTTCTGCCTATAGGTTGGAATAAGATGAACCAAGCAGTGATCAGAGTGCCCCAAAGCTGTCTGGGGGGCAGAGCGATATACATCTTTAAGAACTGTGTAGCAGTGGTCCAATGTATTATTTTCCCTGGTGGGACAATTAATATGCTATCTGTAGTTTGTGGTTTGACTTTGTTTAAAGTCCCCAAGGATTTTAATTTTAATACGTGAATGAGAGGGAGGACAGTGGAATGGTGAAGATGCAAGGAGTAGAGGTGATGAAGGCGTATGAGTTTAAATACTTGGGGTCAACTGTCCAAAGTAACAGGGAATGCAGAAGAGAGGTGAAGAAGAGAGTGCAGACAGGGTGGAGTGGGTGGAGAAGTGTCAGGAGTGCTTTGCGACAGAAGGGTACCAGCAAGAGTTAAAGGGAAGGTTTACAAGATGGTTGTGAGACCAGCCAAGTTATATGGTTTGGAGACAGTGGCACTGACAGAAAGACAGGAGGTGGAGCTAGAGGTGGCAGAGTTAAAGATGCTAAGATTTTCATTGGGAGTGATGAAGAAGGGCAGGATTAGGAACAAGTACATTAGAGAGACAGCTCAGGTTGGATGGTTTGGAGACAAAGCAAGAGAGGCAAGATTGAGATGGCTTGGACATGTGTGGAGGAGAGATGCTGAGTATATTGGGAGAAGGATGCTGAATATGGAGCTGCCAAGGAAGAGGAAAAGAGGAAGGCCAAATAGGAGGTTTATGGATGTGGTGAGAGAGGACATGCAGGTGGTTGTTGTGACAGAGGAAGATGCAGAAGACAGGAAGAAATGGAAACGGATGATCCGCTGTGGCGACCCCTAACGGAAGCAGCCAAAAGTAGTAGTAGTAGTAAGTTCCTCAAGGATTATGAAAAGTGAGACCATATGTTTTTGGTTTCAAGCTGCTAATCTTTTTTTTTTTTTTTATAAATTTATTTCTGATTTTTCCCTTTTTTCTCCCAATTTAGTGGCCAATCGATCCCTATTTTAATTCAAACACCCACCCTCGCACTGTATGCGTTCGCCAACTGCATCTCTCCGGCCGGCAGTCTCGAAGGAGACCGCCTCCCCACTTTCGTGACAAGGCGACTCCAAGCCGAACCACTGTTTCTTCCGACACACACAGAGACGCATTCACGTGACGAACACAAGCCGACTCCGCCCCCCTCCCGAAGACAGCGTTGCCAATGATCGCTGCTTCGTCGAGTCCGGCCATAGTCGGATCTGACGAGACCGGGGCGCGAACCCCAGTCCCCAGTGGGCAACTGCATCGACACAGAGCCGATGCTTAGACCGCTACACCACCGCGGACCCTCAAGCTGCTAATCTTGTCGGCCAGGGTTTGCAGTGCACGCTGGCCTGGGGTGGGATGTAAACACCAACCAGGAGGAAGGATGAAAACTCCCGCAGTGAATAAAATGGCTTGCAGTTTATGAAAAATGACTCCAACTTCAGGCTGCAGTATTTACTTAACACTGTGACATCTGTACACCAAATTTTGTTTATGTAAAAGCAAATTCCTCCGCTCTTCTCCTTCTCTGATAGCGCAATTACACGATCTGTTCGGTGTAGGCGGAAGCCTGGCAGATGTAATCCACTGTTGGGGGTGGATTCGCTGAGCCAGGTTTCAGTGAAACAAAGGGCAGCAGAACTGCAAAGTCCTTGTTCGTCCTGTTGAGGTGAAGAAGCTCATCCATTTTGTTGGGCACAGAGTGGAGAATCGACAGGTGAATCACTGGGCATATAGATCAAAATCCCCGTTGTTGGAGCTTCCCCAGTGCACTGACCTGCTTCCCCCATCTATGTTGCCCCCATGTCTCACAGAGAACCACTGTTCCTCCAACTAAGACCTCCAAAAAAATTTTCGTTTGTGAAAACTGGTGAAAAATTAGTGTTAGGTGCCTAATGTTAGGCAGTTATCCTCTAGTAAAAGAAATCAGGTTTGAGTCATCAGGTTTGACACATAGAGAATAAACAAAAACAAAGAAAAGCACAAGACAGCACTGTACCGAGGCTGCCATCCACGGCACCATCTTGAATCTTGATATTCTTCATATCTGAAACGTGCTTTAGAAATACATTTTTACTAGACAGACAAACAGAAGTACTGATGTTCACCTCAAGCTGGTTGAACTGGAGCAGGATGTACATCTGCAGAGTGGAGACGTTTAAAGTCCAACATCCAAAATGGAGCTCAGCATGACCCAACCAGGTCCACTGTAGACGTCGAGGCTTACTGTGAGCAAGACCATATACACACTGACCTGGATACAAACATATATACACACACACACACACACACACACACATATATATATATATACATACAGACACACATATATATATACTGAGACACATACAAACACACACATACACACAGAATATTCCTTTAGAATGCCAGCATGTGTAGTTGCCCTGGTCTAGCCAGTCAACCCAACAAGACCGAGGAGTTCTTACTTCATTCATTCATTATCATGAGATTAAAACAGTGTTTTAGATGCTTATGGACCGTAAATTTGTTACAGATTACTAGTGAAATTAGTTCAATAATCCAACACCCACAGAATGATATGACAGTTAAAAATAACGAAGGCTAAGTGAACTGCTGCTTAAGAATATAACCCATAACCCTGGAAGTCTTAGTGCCTTGCTCTATAGCCACGGTACTGACTGTGTGTGTAGAAGTGGGTGAACTGGGTCAAATAGTTGCAGAGCTGGGAAGGGAAGTGTGCAGTGGGGTCATCAAGGTAACAGGGGGAGGAGATGCTCCAGCACCGCGGTGACAGAACCAGAACCTGGACCTCACTTTCCTCTTCTGGCTCTGCAGAATCCTCCTCCATCATCTACACAGCAGACAGGGGAAATCTGTTGTTAACGGATGATGCAATAAAAAGTTTTGATGATTTCATAATGGAGTAGTGATGATGTGATCAAAGCAGTGATGATGTAATAATGGAGTAGTGATGATATAATGACAGTAGCGATGATGTAATATTAGAGCAGAGCAGTCAGAGAGCTGCTGACCTGCTGGTCATCATTGTCATCTTGCAAGCTGTTGTCCAGCTGTTGGAGACGAAAGAGGTGGAACTCCTGCTGGAGTTCGGTAGACTCCGTCAGGTTCTTCAGCATCTGCTGAGGAAATCGGCTTGGGAAACAGCTTCCTATCTGCTCCACCACTGCCCTCTCCAACCACAACCTCCCCAGACCCAGCAACCGGTCACCAAGATAGTACCTAACATGCAGAAGAGAGATTTCACATTCTGTCTTCATTTGGGTTTAGGGAAAACAACTAAGCTCTATAAAACTCTCCTAATAGGAATGAGTGGTTTAAAGAAATTAAATACAGCACCATGTTTTATCTTTGGAGCTTAAGAAGTGAGAATTGTTATGATTTTTGGTATTTTCTGTGGAGAGTACCGGTAGAAATGTTCAAAAGTGTTGGCTAATTCCAGACCAGACAGGAACAACATGGGTTCCAAGAACTGCTGCAGGTGGTCTGGGGTCACCATGCTGCAAGAGGCCTCCCTGCTCTGCTGGATCATCCGGTCTATGTACTGAGCAAAGCGCTCGCTCACCTACACAGACACACACACGCACGCACGCACGCACGCACGCACGCACGCACGCACGCACGCACGCACACACACACACACACACACACACACACACACACACACACACACACTAGACTCAACACAAAGCAGCACTGGGACTCTAGATAACAACACCACCTCAATAAACTCTAGATTATACAGCGGAGCTCTGCTGTATGCAAATATTATCCATCTGTGATGGTCATTTCTTATTCATATTGTATTTTAACATATTCCATAAATCCTTATTTAGTTGTAAAGAGGAGTTGCATTAACTGAGAATTTTCCACCATTTACAAAATGTTAGTGTTGATGGATAATTCCAAATACCATCCTCTCATTTTTGTTAAGCACAGCCATACATGTGTTATTGTCACATTGGCATTAAGCATTATAATCCACACATACACAAATGCAACAGAAAATATCGGTAAAAAATAGACTATGATGGAATTTTTATGACCCCCCTGTCACAGTGGCAGATCATGATTATCATACAACCTCTGGTTGTTAATATTTTAATAATCTTGTAATTTGAAGAATGCCTTAGTTTTCTGTACCATTTTAAAATGTTAGGTTCATGTCCTTATTGAGCATCTCACCAAAACTAATTCTGAGTTTGTATGTAACCTTATTTTGCTGTCAACATGAATGAACTTGAAAATAAACAAATCAAACTGCAGCCTTGATTCCTTTTGCATAGCGCTGTATCAATACTGCCCTCTGGTGGTCAGGATGACTTACATGCATGGCTCTGAGGATGGAGAGCTGCAGCAGAGCTGAGGAGAATCCTTGACGCAGGGCTAGGACGAATGCCATCTGCTGCCCAAACAATTCCTCCATTGCGTTCTTCAATCGCAAGTATAAGGCCCGGTACCGCTCTACAAAGTCAGAGAGGCTACAGCTGGAGTCCAGAAACTTTTTTACCTGGTGGATGAAGATGAGACAGAGGTTGGTGTGAGAATTTTCAATTAAAATATAGTTTGACATCCTGAAAACAAAAACATAAGGACACTGACATGTGAGTGTGTGATGTAAATGATCATCTGGATGATGTGATCTGTGAGAGTTTGTGTGCTTGTGTGTCCTCATTGTCAACTAGAAGTGTGCACTCAGTAGTGTGGATCTCTGCCAAGCATATCTCCCCTTCTCCGGTGTAGACTTGGGCAAAAAACCAGTTGAGGAGTTAGCACTCAATTGCGGTATAAAACAGCTTTTTCAAAGGTTCTGAATCGCCAAACACAAGGTCCTTAATCAGAATTAATTAGTTAATTAAGTTTCCTTTATTAATCCCCTTGGGGAAATTCAGTTACCGCAAATTAACTCATCCTAGCTGTCAGAATCAACTCAGAATTAGAACCAACATTATTGTTCAAGTGTGCATATGCATACAAGGAATGTGGCTCCGGTTTACAGCACCTTCTAGTACTTGCACATCACGCAAAAAACAAAAAAACAAAAAAAGAAAGAAAAAGAAAAAAACAAAAAGAAATAAATGGAATAATAAATAGAAGGTAAGCATGTATGCACAACAGGTATATCACTACTTTTTTTGTCATTTTTAACTAGTTTTATCCTGTTCTGTGAAGCACTTTGTTCAGAAAAGTGCTATACAAATAAAGTTCGTTATTATTATTGCAATACAGAGTTTTGCTACGGCTGAACAATTAATAATTTATTCTTACGTATTATATTGTATTGCTTATATATTATATTCATGTTATCATACAACCAGAACTGTGCACAAAAATTATTAGGCAAAAAAAAAAAAAAATCAGAAATAAATTTAGAAAAAAAAAACATTATTAGGCTGACATGCCCAGTAGTGTGCGAGATTAGCAGTATAAAAATACACACAAAGAAAAATCAGTTTTTCTTGCCAATATAAGACTTTTGCAAAGCACCCATGTCGATTGAATGGGCAATATGGAAATTTTTTTTGTTTTTAATACGCAGCACTCAAGCTAGAAAATCTACCTAGTCTGTGTACCTAGTCAGTCTGTGGATGCACAGCCTCCTTCCTATGTGGACCCTTGTACGAATGCGACCAAATCTAACATGAACTTGCACTTTCCTAAAAGAAAAGGTTTGCTATGCAACCATAACCTTAGCCCGGTCTTTATTTTCATAATATGATAAAGCTGGGTAAACCATTTACGCTCGCGCATGTGCGACTCACATCTATGGCTGACTCTGATCGGGCAGAGACAAGAATATGCAACACTTCCTGTTTTGACTGCAACCAAGAGGAAGGTGTTCCTTTATATCTCTCGTATTTTTTGGCTAACTTTTGGTCATGTCGCTGCCTGATCTAAGTCAACCGTAGATGTGAGTCACACATGCATGACCATTAACAGTTTACCCAGCTTTATAATATTATGAAAATAAAGACAGAGGCTATTATTTTTGGTTCATCCAGTATTCCTCCAGTTCTCCTGTGCCGAAATCAGTGAATAATTTTCTAACTTGTGAAATATGATTGACTTCTTGTTTACTTTCAAGACTCATACCCGAATGCATAACGTTTTGACACAGTCGCTGCCCGATCTAAGTCAATGGTGCACATGCGCAACTCACATCTATGGCTGACTGAGATCGGGCAGTGACAGAGAGCAGTGTTGGTTGAGCAAGCTAGAGAGTGAATGAAAAGAGGAAGCAACGGTACTGAGAACAAATGTTTATCAATGGTTTTGAATCACCACAACCATCAGAGGTTATTTTTATTTACTTTTTTTTGGGGGGGGGGGGCCCTTTTTTTCTCCCCAAATGTACCCGGCCAATTACCCCACTCTTCCGAGCCATCCCGGATGCTTCTCTACCCCCTCCGCCAACCTGGGGGAGGGCTGCAGACTACCACATGCTTCTTTCAATACATGTGAAGTCGCCAGCAGCTTCTTTTCACTTGACAGTGAGGAGTTTTGCCAGGAGGATGTAGCACATGGGAGGATCACGCTGTTCCTCCCAGTTCCCCCTCCCCCCTGAACAGACGCCCCGACCGACCAGAGGAGGTGCTAGTGTTGGTAGGCAACGGAATAGACCGCTACGCTACCCGGATGCCCCCACCACAAGAGGTTCTTGATCATAAAAGTCATAACTGTGGGGGGGGGGGGGTAAATAAATAAACATATATATTATATGTATATTAGGCTGATAGGCCCAGTAGTATGCGAGATTAGCTGCAGATAGATACACACACATGCGACCAAATGTAATTCCCTCTAGGTTTCCACATAATAAGAACGAAGGAGGGGTGAGGATAGAGAGAAAACTAAAGCTAGATCTGCATTGTCAAAGCAGAGAGCAAAAACAAAAACAAATCAATAAAAACGTATCAGTATATTATTGTCAATGATAAAAAACACCCTGTACATTTAACATTTTACATGCATATTATCACAAAACAAATTTAAAAAAAAGTATAAGAAATATTTTTTGTAGCATGTATTGTAGTGTGGTCATAAACCACTGAGCCACCGAGGATGCACAAGCCAGTGCATTCTTTGTGCCGGTCCCAAGCCCGGATAAATGAGGAAGGTTGCGTCAGGAATGGCATCTGGCATAAAAGCTTTGCCAAATCAAATATGTGGATCATAAATCAGATTTCCATAGCAGATCGGTCAAGACCTGGGTTACCAATGACTGCCACTGGTACTGTTGGCCAGCAGAGTACCAGTGGCTCGCCAGCTTGTCATGATGGAGAAGCTTGCATGTACTAATGATCCCAAGAGTTACGCCGTCTGGAGCTTGGCTCTTGGTAGGGTCACCCAAGGCGGATAGGTCAAGGAGTAAACATGTTTGTGAATGTTAACCTTCATCATCATTCATCATCTCATTCATCATTCTGACTAGATTGGTCTAGTCAGAAAGGCACGAACTGATGAAGCCTCTTGGATGAGAGGCGAAACGTCTTCACGGATATATACCAAGTCCAGTTGCACTCGATTCAATTCCTTTGGATGGTCAAGGAGTAAAGTTCCAGACGAAGTGCGATCCAACAAAGACCTCAATGGCGGAACTGGAAGAAGATGTATCCAGGTCACAATGCCAGTGAAGGCAAATGAAGGCTACAACAGAGGGTGGTGCCCAATCATCATGGTTCTCCATGCCATTGGACTCTGGCCTCCCTGCCAAGGACTGTGTGGTGGCTGCAGGCGTTATCGGTCTCTCCACGTAAAAAGCGGTCACGTGCAGGCATTCTCCCGGAAGGATCCCCACAAGGACCTAGAGTCCTAGACGGAGGACAGTCATACTCGACCCTGAGTGACTGCCGATGATGAGCCAGGATGCACAAGCCAGTGCATTCTTAGTGCCGGTCCCAAGCCCATGTAAATGGGGAGGGTTGTGTCAGGAAGGGCATCCGCCATAAAATCTTTGCCAAATCAAATATGCAGATCATAAATAAGATTTCCATACCAGATCGGTCGAGGCCCAGGTTACCAATGACCGCCACCAGTATTGTTAACCGGCAGGGTGCCGGTGGAAACTATGCTACTGTTTGGGAGGAGGAGAGGGGAAAGGCAAGTCCAAAGGCAGTGAGAGAGGAGGAAGGGTAGGAGTGTGGAGGTGCAAGTCGGGACTTTGAATGTTAGCACTATGACTGGTAAAGAGGGAGAGCTGGCTGATATGATGGAAAGAAGAAAGGTAGGCATACTGTGTGCAACAGACCAGGCGGAAGGGGAGTAAGGCCAGGAGTATCGGAGGTGGGTTCAAACTCTTCTACCATGGTGCGAATGGGAGGAGGAATGGGGTCGGGGTAATTCTGAAGGAAATGTATGTCAAGAGTGTGCTGGAGGTGAAGAGAGTGTCAGACAGAGTGGTGAGTATGAAGCTGGAAATCAAAGGTGTACTGCTGAATGTTATCAGCACATATGCCCCGCAAGTTGGGTGTGAGATGGAAGAGAAAGAAGAATTCTGGAGTGAGTTGGATGACGTGGTGGAGAGGGTACCCAAGGAGGAGAGAGTGGTGATTGGAGCGGACTTCAATGGACAAGTTGGTGAAGGAGACAGAGGTGATGAGGAGTTGATGGGTAGGTATGGTGTCAAGGAGAGAAATGTGGAAGGACAGATGATGATGGATTTTGCGAAAAGGATGGAAATGGATGTGGTGAATACATATTTCAAGAAGAGGGAGGAACACAGGGTGATGTACAAGAGTGGAGGAAAGTGCACACAGGTGGACTATAACTTATATAGAAGGCGCGATCTAAAAGGGATTGGAGACTACAAGGTGGTAACAGGGGAGACCGTAGCTAGGCAGCATCGGATGGTGGTCTGTAGGATGAATTTGGAGACCAAGAAGAGGAAGTGAGTGAAGGCAGAGCCGAAAATCAAATGGTGGAAGTTGAAGAAGGAAGACTGTTGTATGGAGTTCAGGCAGGAGTTAAGAAAGGCACTGGGTGGTAGTGAAGAGTTGCTGGATGGCTGGGCAACCACTGCAGAAAGTGAGGGAGACAGCTAGGAAGGTACTTTGTGTGTCATCAGGACAGAGGAAGGAAGACAAGGAGACTTGGTGGTGGAATGAGGAAGTACAGCAAAGTATACAGAGGAAGAGGTTGGCAAAGAAGTGGGATAGTCAGAGAGATGAAGGAAGTAGACAGCAGTACAAGGAGACACAGCGTAAAGCGAAGACAGAGGTGGCAAAGGCAAAAGAAAAGGTGCATGGTGAGTTGTATGACAGGTTAGACACTAAGGAAGGAGAAAAGGGCTTGTATCGATTGGCTAGACAGAGGGACTGAGTTCTGAAGGATGTGCACCAAGTTAGAGCGATCAAGGATAGAGATGGAAATGTGCTGACAAGTGAGGAGAGTGTGCTGAGAAGGTGGAAGGAGTACTTGGAGGGGCTGATGAATGAAGAAAATGAGAGAGAGAGAAGGTTGGATGATGCAGGGATAGTGAATCAGGAAGTGCAGTGGATTAGCAAGGAGGAGGTGAGGGCAGCTATGAAGAGGATGAAGAGTGGAAAGGCAATTGGTTCTGATGACATACCTGTGGAGGCATGGAGATGTTTAGGAGAGATGGCAGTGGGGTTTCTGACTAGATTGTTTAACACAATCTTGGAAAGTGAGAGGATGCCTGAGGAGTGGAGAAGAAGCATACTGGTACCGATTTTCAAGAACAAGGGCGATGTGCAGAACTGTAGCAACTACAGAGGTATAAAGTTGATCAGCCACAGCATGAAGATATGGGAAAGAGTAATAGAAGCTAGGTTAAGAAGAGAGATGACGATCAGTGAGCAGCAGTATGGTTTCATGCCATGAATGAGCACCACAGATGTGATGTTTGCTTTGAGAATGTTGATCCAGAAGTATAGAGAAGGCCAGAAGGAGTTACATTGTCTCTTTGTAGATTTAGAGAAAGCATACGACAGGGTGCCGAGAGAGGAGGTGTGGTATTGTATGAGGAAGTCGGGAGTTGCAGAGAAGTATGTAGGAGTGGTGCAGGATATGTAAGAGGGAAGTGTGACAATGGTGAGGTGTGCGGTTTGAATGACAGATGGGTTCAAGGTGGAGGTGGGATTACATGAAGGATCGGCTCTGAGCCCTTTCTTGTTTGCAATGGTGATGGACAGGTTGACGGACGAGATCAGGCAGGAGTCTCCGTGGACGATGATGTTCGCAGACGACATTGTGATCTGTAGTGAGAGTAGGTTGCAGGTTGAGGAGAGCCTGGAGAGGTGGAGGTATGCACTGA
This sequence comes from Lampris incognitus, assembly GCF_029633865.1. NCBI lineage: Eukaryota > Metazoa > Chordata > Actinopteri > Lampriformes > Lampridae > Lampris > Lampris incognitus. The sequence continues at coordinate 26,862,090 of NC_079223.1, read as the reverse complement.
AGAGAAGAGGAATGAAAGTCAGTAGGAGCAAGACGGAATACCTATGCGTGAATGAGAGGGAGGACAATGGAATGGTGAGGATGCAAGGAGTAGAGGTGACGAAGGCATATGAGTTTAAATACTTGGGGTCAACTGTCCAAATTAACGGGGAGTGCAGGAGAGAGGTGAAGAAGAGAGTGGAGGCAGGGTGGAGAAGTGTCAGGAGTGATTTGCGACAGAAGGGTACCAGCAAGAGTTAAAGAGATGGTTTACAAGATGGTTGTGAGACCAGCTATGTTATGATTTGGAGACAGTGGCACTGACGAAAAGACAGGAGGCGGAGCTGGAGGTGGCACAGTTGAAGATGCTAAGATATTCACTATGAGTGACAAAGGAGGACAGGATTAGGAACGATTATATTAGAGGGACCGCTCAAGTTGGACGGTTTGGAGACAAAGCAAGAGAGGCAAGGTTGGGATGGCTTGGACATGTGTGGAGGAGAGATGCTGGGTTTAATGGGAGAAGGATGCTGAATATGGAGCTGCCAGGGAAGAGGAAAAGAGGAAGGCCAAAGAGGCGGTTTATGGATGTGGTGAGGGATGACATGCAGGTTGCTGGAGTGACAGAGGAAGATGCAGAAGACAGGAAGAAATGGAAACGGATGATTCGTTGTGGCGACCCTAATGGGAGCAGCCAAAAGTAGTAGTAGTAGTATGGTTTCATGCCACGAAAGAGCACTACAAATGCAATGTTTGCTTTGAGAATGTTGATGGAGAAGTATAGAGGTCAAAAGGAGTTACATTGTGTTTGTGGATTTAGAGAAAGCATATGACAGGGTCCCGAAACAACAGGTGTGGGTTTTTTTTTGTTGAAAATTTTATCCCCCTTTTCTCCCCAATTGTACCTGGCCAATTACCCCACTCTTTCGAGCCATTCCAGTCGCTACTCCACCCCCTCTGCCGATCCGGGCAGGGCTGCAGACTACCATGTCTCCTCTGATACATGTGGAGTAGCCAGCCGCTTCTTTTCACCTGACAGTGAGGAGTTTCACCAGGGGGGCATAGCATGTGGGAGGATCCCGCTATTCCCACCAGTTGCCCCTCCCCCCTGAACAGGTGCCCCGACCGACCAGAGGCGCTACTGCAGCGACCAGGACACATAACCACATCTGGCTTCCCTCCCGCAGACACGGCCAAATGAGTCTGTAAAGACACCCGACCAAGCCGGAGGTAACACGGGGATTTGAACCAAAGATCCCTGTGTTGGTAGGTGACATAATAGACCGCTACGCTACCCAGACGCCCAGGAGGTGTGGTATTGTATGAGGAAGTCAGGGGTGGCAGAGAAGTATTTAAAAGTGGTGCAGGATATCAGAATCATATTTATTGGCCATGTAGGTTTGCACGAAAATGGAATTTGACTCTGGTTTTATGGCTCTCTCAGTGTACTTGATTTAGAATAACAACACTACAACACAACAATCTCCCAGTATACACACAAGGATTGACTAAATACAGGCAAAATAAGAGGGGATAAAGTGCAATGGTGCACATAAGATATCAGAGATGCTGAAATAGATGTTAGCAGGTTACATGCCCGAGGTAGATGGACATGACAGAGTATACCAGTATATGTACAATGTATAGAACAGTATATACGAAATGGTTGGATTTATTGACAGTGTTAAGCGTTCATTTGAATGATAGCCCACGGAAAGTAAGTTTTTTTTTTAATATCTGGTTGTTTTGGGGTATAGTGCTCTGTAGTGCCTGCCAGAGGGGAGGAGTTGGAACAGGTTGTGACCAGGGTGTGATGGGTCTGCAGTGATGTTGCCTGCCCCTTTCCTGAGTCTGGAGGTGTTTACGTCCTGAATGGAGGGCAGGTTGGCACCAATGATTTTCTCTGCACACCTATCTGTCCATTGTAGTCTTTCCCTGTTGTGTTTGGTGGCTGAACCAAACTAGATATGTGCAGAGGACAGACTGGATTGTTGCAATGCATAACAGATATGTACGAGGGCAGTGTGACAGTGGTCAAGTGTGCGGTAGGAATGACGGATGGGTTCAAGGTGTATATGGGATTACATCAAGGACCGGCTCTGAACCCTTTCTTGTTTGCAATGGTGATGGACAGGCTGACAGACAAGATCAGGCAGGAGTCTCCGCGGACTATGATGTTCGCAGAGGACATTTTGATCTGTAGCGACAGTAGGTTGAGGAGAGCCTGGAGAGGTGGAGGTATGAACTGGAGAGAGGAGGAATGAAAGCCAGTAGGAGCAAGATGGAATATATATGCGTGAATGAGAGGGAGGACAGCAGAATGGTGAGGATGCAAGGAGTAGAGGTGACGAAGGTGGATGAGTTCAAATACTTGGGGTCAACTGTTCAAAGTAATGGGGAGTGCGGAAGAGAGGTGAAGAAGAGAGTCCAGTCAGGTTGGAGTGGGTGAAAAAGAGCGTCAGGAGTTTTTTGGGACAAAAGGGTACCAGCAAGAGTTAAAGGGATGGTTTAACAAGATAGTAGTGAGACCAGCTATGTTGTATGGTTGGAGACGGTGGCACTAACGAAAAGACAGGAGGTAGAACTGGAGGTGGCAGAGATGAAGAGGCTACGATTTTCGTTGGGAGTGATGAAGGAAGGCAGGATTAAGAACAAGTACACTACCGTTCAAAAGTTTGGGATCACCCAAACAATTTTGTGTTTTCCATGAAAAGTCACACTTATTCACCACCATATGTTGTGAAATGAATAGAAAATAGAGTCAAGACATTGACAAGGTTAGAAATAATGATTTGTATTTGAAATAAGATTTTTTTTACATCAAACTTTGCTTTCGTCAAAGAATCCTCCATTTGCAGCAATTACAGCATTGCAGACCTTTGGCATTCTAGCTGTTAATTTGTTGAGGTAATCTGGAGAAATTGCACCCCACGCTTCCAGAAGCAGCTCCCACAAGTTGGATTGGTTGGATGGGCACTTCTTTGAGCAGATTGCGTTTCTGGAGCATCACATTTGTGGGGTCAATTAAACGCTCAAAATGGCCAGAAAAAGAGAACTTTCATCTGAAACTCGACAGTCTATTCTTGTTCTTAGAAATGAAGGCTATTCCATGCGAGAAATTGCTAAGAAATTGAAGATTTCCTACACCGGTGTGTACTACTCCCTTCAGAGGACAGCAACTTTTGAACGGTAGTGTATATTAGAGGGGAAGGTTCAGGTTGGACGGTTTGGACACAAAGCAAGATTGAGATGGCTTGGACATGTGTGGAGGAGAGATGCTGGATATATTGGGATATTGCCGAATATGGAGGTGCCAGGGAAGAGGAAAGAGGAAGGCCAAAGAGGAGGTTTATGGCTGTGGTGAGGGAGGACATACAGGTTGCTGGCATGACAGAGGAAGATGCAGAGGACAGGAAGAGATGGAAACAGATGATCCACTGTGGCAACTCCTAACGGCAGCAGCCAAAATTCGTAGTAGATACTGTAGTGTGGTCATAAATTTAGGTGGCATGGTGGCACAGTGGTTAGTGTGGTTGCCTCACAGCAAGAAGATCCTGGGTTGGAGCCCCAGGGTAGTCCAACCTTAGTGGGTCATCCCAGGCCCTCCTCTGTGTGGAGTTTGCATGTTCTCCCCGTGTCTGTGTGGGTTTCTTCCGGGGGCTCTGGTTTCCTCCCACAGTCCAAAGACATGTAAGTCAGGTGAATTGGCCGTACTAAATTGTCCCTAGGTATGAATGGGTGTGTGTATGTGTGTGTGTCGACCCTGTGATGGCCTGGCGGCCTGTCCAGGGTGTTTCCCCGTCTGCCGCCCAATGACTGCGGGAATAGGCTCCAGCATCCCCGCGACCTTGAGAGCAGGATAAGCGGTTCAGTTAATGGATGGGTCATAAATTTACAAATTCTTTGTTTCTTTTGCCATGCCTCTGAACCCCGCTGGACACAGAGCCGTGTACTATAATTTAAAAAGATTACATAACATCCAAACTGTACCAATATAACAGGAAATAATACTTTAGAAAAAAAAAATGAAGGCCAACTGAGTGTGGTGTACCTGGAGCTCTACCACCCCCTGCCAACAGAGGGCGATTCCTGCAATGCTGCTGGTTTTCTTCACCTTGGGCTTGGCTGAAGATGTGGAGGGAGAAGAGGATGTGGTGGAATCTTTGTTTTTCCCCTCTTTGCCATCTGGAGAAGAAACGAAAGATCAGTTTCTGAATAAAAACCATTTCATTTAAACTTAGTGGGCATAGAACAAAAAATGATAAAAGCCAAAAACTTAAAAGAAAAAAAGGCGCTCTGGTCCTTTACAATCTGCAATAAAATGCTTATAAGGTCAATTCTCGAACCAAACAGATGAAATTATAAAAAAGTATAAAATGCAGCAGCCAAAACTGAAAAAAAAATCAGAGAATTTAATATAATAATGTCATCCTGTGACTGCTGGTAGATTTGTCACGGTGCAATGATTTTTATACCCTTTAAAAGTATTAAGCATTACTGCCTTTCACCACTAGATGGGGCCGTTCAGCTGTTGCATCTAAAAACGTGTCGAAAACGCCAGTGAAGCCGCTTTTATTCTTTTATCCAAAGGCCCCCCCCCCTTTTCTCCCCAATTGTATCTGGCCAATTACCCTGCTCTTTTTGAGCCGTCCTGGTCGCTGCTCCACCCCCTCTCTGCCAACCCGGGGGGCGCCCCGACCGACCAGAGGAGGCACTAGCGCAACGACCAGGACAAAAGTGCTTGGGAGGTTGCACTACTTTTGCGCCTGCCGTTACTAAGCAACCAAAAGCTGCGCACTGCAATGACATAATTTATCACGACACGAAATGTGACAATTGGTCTGTATCACAAGTGGTCTGGGTCTGTGGTGGTATGTTGATTTGGCCATTTCATACGGAAAGTTGCTGTAATTTAGCAGTAAGCCTCACTGACTAACTTAACTAAGAAAAAAGTCAAAACAAAGATAAATGGATTTCCACCACCGTAAATCCCTCACAGTAGCTTTACTGCTAGATTTGTCCTTGGAAGGAAAGGGTGAAACAAGTCCTGTGGAGCTGATTAGTTAATTCTTGTCACTTAACCTGTGGTGTGCTTGCTTTATTCGAAAAAGTTGAGATTTTCCCATCTCGGTATTCCGTGGATGTGCCTGAAAAAACGAGTGTGTTGCATTGAATGCATGTCGCGACGGCATCACTTTCAGCTTTGAGTGCACTTATCACGCGTCTCCATTGAAAATAATGAATTTGTACATGCAAAAGATGCAACATCTGTATGGCCCCTTAGTCTTCCTCATTGTAGTTCCAAATGCTCCTCCTCCATCATGTTGTATAACTCTTAATAATGACTGGAACTGATCTGAGGTCAGGTTGTATTTTGATACCAGCAGTTAAACACCATGTGACTGGACAGAGACACCAAATCTTCACAGTCTCTGAGCAGTGATCAGTAAGTTTGGTGTGTTGTTGTGTGTTAATTCATTTCTATTAGTTACCAAAAATGTAGCACTGGAGCAGAATCACAGACTTTTATCTTTGAAAATGAAATGAATATTTAGTAATACTGGTGATGAACACCACCAGTGTTATTTTAATGGCATATGCTATCAGGAAAACAACACACCGCGACAAGCCTAACCTAGCTGTGTGTGTGTGTGTGGGGGGTGGGGGGGTCAGTCATGTGACATGGATATGGAAAGGCCACAAAGAAGAGTTTAAACAAACCAAATCATTAGCCTCTAAACTGCTACTTACTCTTCATATCTCTGCTTCGGTTGATACCTTCTGCAAATAAAATAAATATCTTTACACAATAGAAACCGGATTGCTAATGTTAACAATTATAAAATACTTTTTAACAGGGGAGACAAGATGACTATGGTCATTATCTCTAAATTGAATACCTTTAAACAGGAGATGCTACATGGCTAAGATTAGCATTCATCTGAAACACTTTTATATTGGGCTTTTGGAGGACTCTTGTGCCTTAGGCTTTCTACAGAATCAGGATTCAGTTTAGAGACCTCTTAGTTTTATTTTGGGAGAGTAAAAATAAAATACCATATTCTAGTGTTACTGGGATTATCCCACCACTGTTTGAGACCTAAATCTACAACAGGAATAGGAATCCTGTCAGCTGGTAAAAAAAAAAGAGTTCATATGTCAGATGAACAGCCAGCCGTGGCCTTTGAACTGGACTCTTTTCTAGAACATAAAGGTGAACTAGGTTACTGGACTCACTCGATTTGACAGGAGGCTTTAGCTCCTCAGTGTCGATTCGGCTGGTGTCAACATGGACCAGGAGGTGTGTGAGGCGTCGTACCCTGGAGTTAAAGATCGCTGCCCGGCTCTTGGAGCGTCTGGCCGACTCGGCATTGTCCAGGTACTCGCTAAGCAGCCAGGAGAGAGGGCTGGGCGAGGAGGGTTCTGGGAAATGGACACAGAGTTAAAAGCTTCATTTTGTATCACACCAAGCTAATAATTCATTAGCTGGGTTTGAAACAGTCAGTCTCAGTCAGCTCCAGGATGTTGAGCCTGTGCAATTCAATATACAGTCTGGTGTACAACTCCCATGTTTTGCTTGATGTGCAGAAAGACACCCCACCTATTGCCTCATAACTCTTTACAAATAAGGCATTTAGATCATCTTACAATTACTCATTTAGCAGATGCTTTTATCCAAAGCAACATACATGAGAGTTAGTAATTAGTAGAGGGAAATGAGTGTAGGAAACTGGCACAGTAGAGCAATACAAAGTAATTGTATAATAGCCAAACGTGGGTTTGAAATCATAGGCAATGGAGACAATTTTTCAATGAAGTTTCAAATTCTTAGTTTTATCTCCTTTAAAACATTGTGATGAAGCCCTGAGGTTCTGACATCTGTGAGGAAGTGGATCAGAAAAACTGGTAGACCAGTCAGATGGTGAAGAGCCTTTGTAGCTGTATGACATTAGATAATAGCATGATACTGCTTTTATTAATGTGTGTGTGTGTGTGTGTGTGTGTGGCAGCCCACATGGTGTTATGATGCGTCTAGTGCAGCAGCGTGTAGTTGGAGGGAAGATGCATGTGTTCTTCCAACCAGCTTGTGTCCCTCCTGCCTTTAGCTTGCTGCCGCTGGCTAGCCTTTGTGGCGAATAGGGAAGCATCGAAGCGTGTAAGCCTTCCCTTGCCAGTACATAGCCTCTCCTTCACCAAGACTCCTGCCAGGAATCCCCGTGGCCACACATGGTAACTGGGGTCTTGCGGCCCCAGGCTAACTTGGCAGGGGATCTCGGAACCATCTCCTCTACAATCAAGTCATGTGGCGTTGGGAGAAGCGCACCCCCCACGCCACTTTAAAAACCATCTCTGCGCAGGTATCTTCTTCTGCTATCTGAGTCCCCGACCTCACAAAGTCTGGCGGCGATGGAGTATCCAGTGACGGGAGCAGGTCTGAATGAGCTGGGAGCTCTTAGTTCGAACTCTGCACGCCAGCGGCACAGGGCAATGGTCATTAGCAGCTGGGATTGAGTGGCAGCTGTTTCCGGCAGACCCATGCATCTGAGCAGCCCTATTTAGGGACCGCACTGCTCACCCCGTTCGGGGAATGGCCTAGAAAAGGTGGCCCAAAAATTGCCCACTCAACACTGCGCCTGGGCAGGAAACCACACCTGCTGGGCCATTCCACTATGCGGTCGAAAAACACACACTATACCACTAAGATTTGCAGCATGGAACATAAGAACACTCCTGGACGTCAGCCATGGTACGGACAGACCTCAACGCAGAACAGCACTTATTGCCAATGAGCTGAAGCACTATTGTGTGGCTGTGGCGGCACTCAGGGAGACCAGGCTCCTTGAAGAGGGCTATACATTCTTTTGGAAAGGATACCCCCTAGGAGGTCAACACATCCATGGAGTTGGTTTTGCAATTAAGAACAGTCTCTTACCCAAACTCGAAGAAACACCAGTGGGCATTAATGAGCGGCTGATGACTCTCCGCATACCCCTCGCAAAATGTCAATACATCACCTTGATAAGTGCCTACGCTCCAACTTTACCATCCCATGATGAAGAGAAAGATCGCTTCTACCAGGCACTCGATGATATACTCATCAACATCCCAAGGAGCGACAAAGTCATTTTGCTTGGTGATTTTAATGCCCGAGTTGGGAAGAACATGCAAAATTGGAATGGCATTATTGGCGCCCACAGCATTGGAAAAGTCAACCCCAATGGCATAAGACTTCTTAGTCTGTCCTTGGAACATGACCTCACCATCACAAACACCATTTTCCAACAAAAGAATAAATACAAGGCATCCTGGATGCATCCCAGATCCAAACACTGGCACCTGCTTGATTATGCTATCGTGAGGCGGGCTGATCTTAAAGATGTGCTCCTTACAAGAGCTATGCGAGGAGCAGACTGCTGGACAGACCACCATATGACCCTAACAAAAGTCAGAGTGCATGTCCGACCCTTGAGACGCCTATCTGGGCCAAAAAAGAAACCACTCCACTGCGCTAGACTATCCAACAGCGACACCCGAAACACCTTCCGTCATTCTCTAGCCGACAACTTAGTTGACATTGAACAGCTGATCAACTCAGAGTCTGGGATGGATGAAAAGTGAACCTCTCTGAGCACCACCCTCTTTGACAATGCAGCCCAATCCATTGCCTTCAAAACCAAGAAACATCAGGACTGGTTTGATGACAATGCCGGAACGATCTCCACCCTCCTGGACAACATGCATAAGGCACACAGAGCCTCCCTCAGCAACCCACCATCCCAACCTCTCACAAAAAAAATGGCAAGATCTCCGCTCTGAGGCCCAAGCAACTCTGCGGAATCTGCAAAATGAGTGGTGGATTTTGAAAGCCAACGAAATCCAGGCTCATGCAGACAGGAACGACATGCGTGGTTTCTATGATGCAGTTAAGGCCATCTATGGCCCCAGAAACTGCTCCCTGACACCCGTTAGGTCTGCTGATGGAACAACTCTCATCAAGGATCAGGCCCTCTCAGTGGAGCGGTGGGCTGAGCATTTTAACACCCTACTCAACCAGCCCATCCCAGTGGACTCAACTGTACTGGCAGAGCTCCCTGAACAGCCTACCTCACAAGACCTAGACCTCCCACCATCTTTTAAAGAAATCCTACATGCAGTCAAGACCCTGAAAAACAACAAAACCCCTGGACCTGACAATATTCCAGCTGAAATCCTCAAGGAGGCTATCTCTGTACGAGGGCACTGTATGTCTATATCCTTCAGGTGTGGAGTCGCGAGTGTGTCCCCCACATTGGAAAGATGCCAACATTGTGGCCATTTATAAAAACAAAGGAGACAAATCCATCTGCTCCAACAGTAGGGGTATTTCACTATTGGCCATTGCTGGAAAGGTTCTAGCAAAGATCATGCTCCGCAGACTAACACTCGCAATAGCCGAACGGGTCATACCAGAGTCACAATGCGGCTTCCAAAAGGATAGAGGGACCGTTGACATGATCTTTGTCACACGCCAGTTCCAGGAGAAATGCCGAGAACAGCACAAGGATCTATATATAGCATTCATAGACCTCTCAAAGGCATTTGATACAGTTAACTGGGCCCTGCTGTGGCAAGTCCTGAAGAAATTTGGATGTCCACCCAAGTTTCTCACCATTCTTGGACAGTTTCACTCAGGAATGATGGCCCGAGTGATAGTGGGGAACCACAGTTCTGAGCCTTTTGGTGTGCAGACTGGAGTCAGACAAGGCTGTGTGCTAGCCCCAGTCCTGTTCAATACCTTCTTAGTCTCTGTTACAACACTGTTACGAAGGAGGTTGGAGAAGCAGGCTGGAGTTACCATTGACTTCAGGCTCGATGGAAACCTATTCAACATCAGGAGGTTTCAGGCACCCACCAAGCTGACCTCTGAGAACATTATTGAGCTACAGTATGCCGACAATTGTGCCCTGGTAGCTCACACACCAGAAGCCCTACAAAACACTCTGTCGGCAGTTGTAACTGCATACAGGAGAATGGGACTGATTATCAACACCCAAAAGACAGAGGTAATCTGTCAGTTGACTGCCGGCTTCCCAAACCACCCAACAACTTTCACAGCAGAAGGGCCACTGTTCCTGCCTTCAAATATCTGGGAAGTATGCTATCTGACACCTGCACAATGGACGATGAGATTCAGCACTGCCTCAAACAAGCCTCAACATCTTTTGGTCATCTAAGGAGAAAGGTTTTCTAGAACAGCAACCTCAATCTCCACACCAAAGTGCTTGTTTACAGAGCAGTGTGCATCTCCACACTACTCTATGGATGTGACGCATGGACCATCTACAGCCACCATCTCAGAAGCCTGGAGGCCTTCCATGTGAAATGTCTCCAGAGGATCCTCGGCATTACTTGGGAGGACAGAGTGCCACACAGAGGTGTTGGAGCGGGCAGGCAGCTGCAGTGTGGAGATTACCCTAAACCACCATCAACTCAGGTGGCTTGGGCATGTTATTCGCATGCCCAGCGAACAACTCCCACGTAAAGTCCTCTACAGCCAACTACGCCTTGGTCAACGCACTGCTGGTGGGCAGAAGAAGCGGTTCAAAGACCAAATGAAGACCACACTGAAAAGATGCCAGATTAACCCCTCTTCTTTGGAGGAACTTGCTTCCTGCCACACAACCTGGCACTCTCATGTCTCAGAGGGAGTGAAGTATATGGAAAACCAGCGCACACAACACCGTGTAGCAAAGCGTGCGAGAAGGCATGCTCGCAAAGCTACCCCTGCCCCCTCCAGCACCACTTTTACATGCCCGGTCTGCAACCGCAACTGTGCATACAGGATCGGACTATTCAGCCACCAAAGGACTCACAAATAGGAGAAGATGGTCATCATCAGACACGATGGACAACCAGCAAGCAAGCAAGCAGTGTATGCGTGTACACATACCTGACTGAGTGATACTGTGTACTATTGGGGTGATAAGGGCCTCCCAGCAGGTTTTACCCAGAGCCTCCGCTGCCTCCGCATCAGGCAGGAAGCGATCAGCAAACATCTGTTCATGTTTCAGGGCGCTGTTCAATCTAAAAGACCAACACACACATGGAAATGTGCGCAAGAACACATGCATACACATGAAACCACACGCATGCACACACACCTATCAGCAATTTGGATTTAAATGCATCTGTAGGTTTTTAAATTTATCTTACATAATGCTAATAGCAATAATCATAACAATAACAGCAATCGAAAGATGAAAGATGGTTATCATTATGATGACTCATTACTTACTGATAATACAAATATCAAATTAAAATGTAAATAATTACAAAGGATTCATGATAATAATTTAAATTATACTTGTTGAAGAGCTGCAGCAACTGGCTCGTCTCCTCCAGGACCTCCTGACACCAGGTATGGGCCTTGGTGCTGTAGAATAGGTACGTCCGACAGCATAGCTGCTCCTTAAACACAGGCCAGAAGGTGGGCTTTGGGCCCAAAACCTCAAACCCATGGACCCGTGTGTCAATACCGCCCTAGTGGAGAAGAGAAGAATCCTGGTTAGATTATTTCAAACTGATCTAAAACAAATACAGTTTAAAACCATTTAGGCACAAAATGAATTGCAACACAAAAACAATATTGTCAGCCAAGATATGTCATATGCACTCTCATTTAAAAAAGTGACATAACTATTACAGACAGCTGCATCTAGATTTGAATAACTTCCGATGATTTTTTTTCTTTTCCAAAATGGATAACGAGTTTTCAGTGTGAGGATTGCTCACCTAAAAAAAGAGATTTTGAAATGCTTTTGGCTCGTGAAATTCTCCTTTAAACCGGGATCATTACCACAACAGATCTAATGTACAGAACAGCAAGGATTTGACCAAACATTCTTCAGCTGAACAATCTTTAGCAGGTTTTTAAAGATGGTGGAGCCTCTTTTGACAAAATCCTGAGGCTGGAGCTATGAACACCTCCTGCTGTTCTTAAGACACAAAACCATGAACCCAGACTGGCACAGAGATCTGTCTGACCTGCTGACACCTCTTGATCCGGATCTGGATGATGGACCAGAACCGTGTCATGTTTTCCAGTAAAACCACACGGCTGGCAGATGTAGGAACATTGACCTGGACACAGACAGCAGGACACATGGAGTTAGTTACAATTACTAAGATTTACATACAAACAAAAATAATTTGTCATTCTTTCTATCGCTGGTGTATTTAAGACAATATCTAATCCATGAACATCAGATCCTGCAGACTTGAGTAGTATTTTATGTGAATGGTTGGTGTCTGGTAGGACTTTGCCAGGAAAAATGATAGGATGCATAGTGTTTTCCATCATCATCATAGCAGCCAAATGAGGAAGCAGGCAGGTAGTGTTGAGTTTGAAAAGAAAAAGTGAAGTTGTTGTGTCTAACAAGCAGATATGACAGAACAAGCTGGTAGACCTTTACCAACAGATAGTACAACATCAATAAGTGAAACTCAGGTTCAACCAGGTTTTTTTGGTTGTTTTCTGACACAACAGCACTGCTTACTCTCATTCATTTGGAATTGAGCTCAGAAAACACTCAACTTGCTAACACCTACATAGGAGACAGGAAGATAAACTAACTGATGATCTTCAATACTAACGCTTTGATAAGTGGTGTCATTTGATTTGATGTTTTTGGACCACGTCAGCTGTCACTCTGTTTAAATGGTTAAGAGCTCATTCTAACAAATATGAAGTTTATGCTAAACTTCTGATTTTACCCCGGTGTCTAAATTGAAGTTGAACTGCAAACATATTTCTTTTTCTCCTCCTTTCTCCTCTTTAAAGAACCCATGACGGAGTTCATAACATCCGTTTGGTTTCCATCACATTACTCAATAACAAGTGCAACATTTGATTTAGGTTCAACCCTGAATGAGATGAGGGAAACGCATCCAGTCAGCAAAGCAGGAATTTGCCTGGAGGCTCTACATCTACTAGCACTACTACCTTTTTTAGCTGCTCTCATTAGCGTGTCACCACAGCAGATCATCCGTTTCCATCTTTCCTGTTCTCTGCATTTTCCTCTGTCATGCCAGCCACATGCCTCCCTCACCACATCCATAAACCTCATGCCTCCCTCACCACATCCATAAACCTCCTCTTTGGCCTTCCTCTTTTCCTCTTCCCTGGCAGCTCCATATTCAGCATCCTTCTCCCAATATACCCAGCATCTCTCCTCCGCATATGTCCAAACCATCTCAATCTTGCCTCTCTTGCTTTGTCTCCAAACCGTCCAACCGGAACTGTCCCTCTAATATACTCATTCTTAATCCTGTCCTTCTTCGTCACGCCCAATGAAAATCTTAACATCTCCAACTCCGCCTCCTGTCTTTTCATCAGTGCCAGTCTCCAAACCATACAACATAGCTACCATCTTGTAAACCTTCCCTTTAACTCTTGCTGGTATCCTTCTGTCACAAACCACTCGACAATCTTCTGCACCCACTCCAACCTGCCTGCACATTCTTCTTCACCTCTCTTCTGCACTCCCCATTACTTTGAACAGCTGACCCCAAGTATTTAAACTCATACGCCTTCATCACCTCTACTCTTTCCATCTTCACCATTCCGCTCTCCTCCCTCTCGTTCATGCATATGTATTCCGCCCATGCTCCTACTGACTGTCATTCCTCTCCCCTTCCTCTCCAGTGCATACCTCCACCTCTCCAGGGTCTCTTCAACCTGCTCCCTACTCTCGCTACAGATCACAATGTCATCTGCAAACATCACAGTCCACGGAGACTCCTGCCTGATCTCGTCCATCAACCTGTCCATCACCACTGTAAACAAGAAAGGGCTCAGAGCCGATCCTTGATGTAATCCGACCTCCAACCTGAACTTAACCGTCATTCCAATCGCACACCTCACCACTGTCACCCTGCCTTCATACATATCCCACACCCCTCCTACATACGTCTCTGCCACTCCTGACTTCCTCATACAATACCACACCTCCTCTCTTGGCACCGTCACATGCCTTCTCTAAATCCACAAAGACACAAGGTAACTCCTTCTGACCTTCTCTACACTTGCTCAACATTTCTCAAAGCAAACCGCATCTTGTAGGCACCTTGTAATGCTGTTTAGAAAGGTGCGTATCCTTTTCTTTTCCATACACAGGATATCAAGACAGAGATCTGATCTGAGATCAGCCTCCTGTGCTCACCGTGTTCAGTTCTGTGTTGATGTTGGTGGGATCGTCTCCTCCGAAAACCAAGATTCGAGCAGGCATGTAACTGGAGTCTTCACTGGCCACCAGCACCGCCAGTTGTCTGTGTGACACAAACACCATCATGGACACGTTCCTTGAATTAATACGACTATCAGGGCTCCAGAGTGTGACCAAAAATCTGTCAAGTGTGACTAAACATTTTCATTGATCGCACTAGTGTGGCCTGAAATTTCGCAGGTGTTATGTGTGTGCATGCATGTCTGTGTGTAAAACGTTATTTTCCCCACCAGCATTCTGCAAAGATCCTACTGCACCCTACTCTGCCTCTGATTGGCTCTGACCCTGGTATTCTTACCCTTACCATCTCATTCCTCATGCCTAAACCTAACCAATCTAACCAACGAGGGCAACGAGTACTAGAGTGGATCTTCGCGAAATGTAGGTGGGAACAATAAGGCATGTGTGTATGTGTGAGACCGCACCCTGTACTCCTCAAGTGACATCACAAATTAAAACAACCCGGTAATTCAAAATGAAGAGAACTATTGATTACTCGTTGGTCAAGGCCTGACAAAAAGGGCAACGCTTAAAATGTATAATCGCATCGCTAAAAGGCGCAGTGAAAGATTTTTGGGGGCACCTAAATTATGTGCTCGTGCACCGAAGTGAAAAAATTAGATACACTACTCCAACCAATGTAAAAATTAGTCTAGAGCCCTGACTATTAAGATTATGAGCTGCAGTTTGACAGCAAAAAAAAAAAAATCAAATTTATTTCAAACAATCTGCCATTTCCTAAACTCAGCTTTTCAGAATTGCTTTTAATGTGTGATTAACGTGTTGTGTTTTTGATGTCTTGCTTTTCGGGGTGCAAATCACAAGCCTGGCGGCCTGTCCAGTGTGTCTCCAAGCCTGCCACCCAATGGATGGACAATATTTTATCGATATTTTTGGACAACGATACCATATTTGGTGATAGCAAAAAGTCTGCTAAGATACGATTTCGATTTGATTCAATTCAGGGTCCTCGGCCAATATGAGATAATATCATATGTCCGTTTAACACAATCAGTTACATTTATATCAACTCACAAAAAGCAACTAAAATATGACTTGACAATTTTATTAGACATCTTCCAGACATTTAAATGAACAACAATCTAATCGTTTTAATAAAAAGACTAAAAATAGACCTGCTGTTTTTCACTATAACGTGCCACATTTCTCATGAATAAGTGCAAATGGAAATAAAACTCAGTTAACTTAAAGAGCCCTTGAGGAATTATGGATATAAACCATGCACATCTATGCTTCATCGCCTTGGACTTACAAGGTTCTATCTGTGTGCTCAGTGGTTTAAAGATGATTGAGCTTTACATTTTTCACATCATAGGCAAATCTTTAAGATGATGATGTGGATCGACAGGGCTGTGACGATATGCTTATCTCCCAATTCTATGCTATCATGATACTTGGGTGCCGATTCGATATGTATTGCGATTCTTAAGTATTGTAATTCTACAAGCATTGTGATTGGATATTACGATTTATTTTTGTTTGCTTCTTTAACACTAGACCATGGGGAAAAAGTTAAATCATACACTTCTAGAGACTGTATATCATGAGTCATATTTCCAAAACCACATAGTCAGTCTTTGTGAGTTTTATTTCAGCAGAATCATTGCAATACTGCACATAAAAGTGGTAAATAAATACAGTGCCTTGCAAAAGTATTCAAATCCCTTGACAGTCATCACTAATTTCTGGATTATAAAAGATATAAAAGATACTCACACATCTGTTCCTGAACAATATAATTTTTGTGAAACCACAAGCTCTAACAACATGTTCCCAAAGCCAAAATAAGTTATGTTTCGCTGACATTTCTAAATATTAAAAACTAAAATATAGTGCTTGCATAAGTATTCAACCCCCACATATCAATATTTTGTAGGGTACCCTTGTGCTGCAATAACAGCCATGATTCTCTTGGGGTAACTATGTACAAGCTTTGCACATTCTTCTGGAGTAATTTTTGGCCATTCTTCTTGGCAGAATTTGTACAGGTCTTGCAGGTTGGTGGGCAGGCGCCTCTGGACTGTGATTTTCATTCTGTGCCACAGATTTTCAATGGGGTTGAGGTCCGGACTTTGACTTGACCACTTCAAAACATTCACCTTTTTGTCACTGAGCCATGCCATTGTTGCTTTAGCCTTGTGCTGAGGATCATTATCCTGCTGGAAGGTGAACCTTCGCCCAAGTTTTAGCTTTATGGCAGACTGCAACAGGCTTTCTTCCAATATTTCCATGTATTTAGCTCCACCCATTCTTCCCCCAATTTGAACAAGGTTCTCAGTGCCTGCAGATGAAAAGCAATCTCACAAAATTATGCTGCCGCCGCCATGCTTCACTGTAGGGAGGGTGTTTTTAGGGCATGAGAAGTGTTAGGTTTGCGTCACACATAACGCTTTGAGTTTTGGCCAAAAAGCTCAACTTTCATCTCAACTGACGACAAAACCTTTTTGAATGAATGAATGATGATTTATTTTGAACATGTAAACAAGCAGGATATAACATACAGATAATCCATTGCCAATAATCTTAAGTTATCAACAAATCCACACATCAAACTCAGCGAACAAATCTCCATATATGTCAGATTATTTGTTAAATGTTCGAAAAGGAGTAGGAGGAAGTGTACACCTATTTTTTCCCTACCCCATCTCACCTACTTTAAGTTAATTCAGCTACTATACATTACAAAAAGGACAAGAAAAAAATGTATATATAACAAAAATATGACAAAAGGAAAATGAAAAAATGCAATAAGGAATGTTTGGAGATAAGTAAAACTTAACACAACTCTTCATCGTCCCTTTATCTCTTGCAAATCAGACGTTCTGTAGTTCTTCTTGAATGGTGTAATGCTTGTACTTTGTTTGAGGTTCATGCTAAAACTGTTCCGACAATTTTACCTCACAGATTGAAATGTCCATGCTCTTCAAAGTTGTTCGTACACAATTTTTGAGTCAAATTCTTCAAAAGCTACTTTTTTCCAGATTTTCTGAAGTCAGGCTTCTTTAGTGTCATGCAAAAAACAGTCTAGACTCAATTCTGAAAATATTGTTATCAATATGATTTTATTCCTGTGATGGCCTGGTGGCCTGTCCAGGGTGTCTCCTCGCCTGCTGCCCATTGACTGCTGGGATAGGCTCCAGCATCCCCACAACCCTGAGAGCAAGATAAGCTGTTTGGATAATGGATGGATGGATGGATAATTTCTTGAAGTTTAATTTCCCCCTCAAATTATAGTCCCCTTCTCTATCTGAGAACATTTTTTGTATATTAATCAGTAGTAGATTGTTTCTTGCTTTGAACATTATTTGTCCTGTGTTAAATTCTACTAAATCCCTGAACTTCAAGGCACTTGACTTTGAAAATAGCTTGTTGGTGTGTTCACAATATCCTATATTATTAACTATCCTTATGGCTCTTTATAGTATACATAATGGTTGTAGGTTGGTTTTGTAGGTGTTACCAAATACCTCCAAACAATAGCTCAGGTAAAATAAATGAGCAATACAGAGGTTGCAATGATTTATGATCCAGAATGTGGCTTGCTTTTCTCATGACTACAATGCTCCTTGCCAGTTTTGCTTGCACATATGTTATATGTGAGGTTTCCAGCAGATTTTGTTGTCTAGTATCCCATCTAGAAATTTATTTTCATATACTCGTTCTAGTTGGAAATTGTCTATCACTACTTTTACTTTGGTATTTATTATATGATTTCCAAACAACATAAACTTTGTTTTGTCCAGATTTAAGGATAGTTTGCTTTTGTCAACCCACTGTTTTAATTTTTCCATTTCTATTGTGGTCACCTCCAAAAGCTGCTGTAACTTTTCACCAGAACAAAATATATTCATGTCATCAGCAAACAGAACAAATTTCAATATTTTTGATATCTTGCATATACCATTTAAGTACAGAATGAACAGTTTTGGACCTAAAACCAACCCCTGGGGTACGCCACAAGTAATCCATGCATGACGATTTATGTTCACCTATCATTACAAACTGGTGCCTGTTACTTAAATAGCTTCTTAGCAACGTCCAGTTACGGCGAGGAGTGGTGAGGTCCGCAACTTTTAAGCTCCGCTGCTAGCATATACTAATTAAGCCTATGATGCTAATCAGAAATTTATTCAAAGATAAGCAATGCGTACATAAGAGTACTGGGATTCAAAAATGCCACGAAAAGAAGACAAAAAGGACAATAAGAAACTACAACACGAGGACAAACACTTGAAGGGTGAAAAAATGAGTGATGCCATGACTGCCATAGATGTCGGCGATCTTGACAAAGATGGGGAAATATTAAAACCAGGCAAGAATAGTATTGAAGATATTATGAAAGCCATAATGCCCTTGAAAAGTGGACTTTATAAGAAGTCTGATGTCGTGCAAGCAGCAATTACAGATGTAAAAAAGCAGGTACAGGAATGTACAGGCCACATTGCATATGCAGAACAGCGGATTTCTGAGGCTGAAGACAATGTTAACAGGCTAATATTCAAAGTCAGCACATAGGAAAATACCATTAAAACTCTCACCAATAAAGTGAAAGACTTGGAATGCAGGAGCTGACAGAACAACGTGAGATTGGTGGGCCTACCAGAGAAAGCAGAGGGCCGAGATGCAGTTACATTTCTGGAAAAAATGGCTGCCGGAGGCTTTGGGACTGGAACCACGGGAGGCTCTGGTAATAGAACGGGCTCATACAATCAGTGCCCTGCCAAACAACGCCTCGGACACGACATGTCCAAGGACAGTTAGAGTTGTATTCAAAATAATAGCAGTGTGTGTAAAAAAGGGAGTAAAGCTCAAAATCCTTATAATAGCTTTTATTTCCATACACGCAAATTCATTGGGAACACTGCACATTCTATTCCAAATCAAAACATGAACAAAAAATTTATCAAATTTGTTATTCCTTTAGAGAAAGTGAAGAAAAAGGAACATTAGGCTGTTCAAAAAAAAAAAATAGCAGTGTCTGCATTTTTCTTTACAAACTCAAACATTTACTGTATGAACTGAAAAATGCTTGAAAATTTAGCTTTCCTGTGAATCACTGAACTAATATTTACTTATATAACCACTTTTTTTCAGAACTGCTTCACATTTGTGTTGCATGGAGTCGACCAACTTCTGGCACCTGTGAACAGGTATTCCAGCCCAGGACGATTTGACTACGTTCCACAATTCCTCTGCATTTCTTGGTTTTGCCTCAGAAACAGCATTTTTGATGTCCCCCCACAAGTTTTCTATTGGATTAAGGTCCGGGAATTGTACTGGCCACTCCATAACGTTAATCTTGTTGGTCTGGAACCAAGATGCTGCTTGCTTACTGGTGTGTTTGGGGTCAATGTCTTGTTGAAACACCCATTTCAAGGGCATTTCCTCTTCGGCATAAGGCAACATGACTTCTTCAAGTATTTTGATGTATTAAAACTGATCCATGATCCCTGTTATGTGATAAATAGGCCCGACACCATAGTATGAGAAACATCCCCATATCGCGATGCTTACGCCACCATGCGTCACTGTCTTCACGGTGTACTGTGGCTTGAATTCAGTGTTTGGGGGTCATCTGACAAACTGTCTACGGCCCCTAGACCCAAAAAGAACAATCTTGCTTTTATCAGTCCACAAAATGTTGCGCCATTTCTCTTTAGGCCAGCCAATGTGTTCTTTGGCAAATTGTAACCTCTTCAGCGCATGTCGTTTTTTCAATAATGGGACTTTGTGGGGGCTTCTTGCCAAAAGCTTGGCTTCACATAGGCGTCTTCTAATTGTTACAGTACTCACAGGTAACTTTAGACCTTCTTTGATCTCCCTGGAGCTGATCATTGGCTGAGTCTTTGCCATTTTGGCTATTCTTCGATCCATTCGAATGGTAGTCTTCCGTTTTCTTCCATGTCTTTCAGGTTTTGGTTGCCATTTTAAAGCATTTGAGATAATTTTAGCTGAGCAGCCTATAATTTTCTGCACTTCTTTATATGTTTTCCCCTCTCCAATCAACTTTTTATCAAAGTACGCTGTTCTTCTGAACAATGTCTGGAACGACCCATTTTACTCAGATTTTCAGAGAGAAATGCACTAGAACCAGCATGTACAACATTTGCTGCCTTTGTCCTTAAATAAGGGCCACCCATTTGACACCTGTTTTTTCACAGCTGAATGACCTCCCTGATTGAACTCCACACTGCTATTATTTTGAACACGCCCCTTTCAATTAATGATTCAATTACACAGAATCAGCAGCATGCATGTCATGACTGTTGGGTCTGCTGGTTTTCTATTACTCTAATACACCTACTAGTGAGATATTTGCCATGTAGAAATATAATTTCTACCAAAAACAGTGATTGATCTGCCAAGTGATGTTGAACTATTATTTTGAACACAACTGTATTATTGAGTTTTTGAACTTCAAAGACAAGGAACGAGTACTGAAGGCTGCCAGAACCAAAGGAAAAGTCCATTATGACAACAAACAAGTTCGTCTGCGTCCAGACCTCTCTGCCGGTGTACAGAGGATGCAGTGCGGCTATGATGAGGTACAAAAGAAGCTGCGAGACAAGAGGATTCATAAGCACAGAATCATCTTTCCATCATGGCTCCTGGTGACACACAATGAGAGGTCTCATACTTTCCAAACTCTGACTAAAGTGGACAAGTTTCTCCAGTCTCTGAACAATCAAGATGGACCTGACAATGGGATGCTACGCCAGGAAAGAGTAACAGCAACATTGGTTTATATAATTTCCACTGAAAAGAACTATTTCATTTCTTTTTCCACTCCCATGGCCAAAATAAATGTTTCATATTGATTGCTGCTGACTGTGGATTTAAAACAGATTGGAAGAAAGTAGAAACACTGACATTTATCTATCCAGTACTGAATAGTTGGAATGACATTTGTTCACATGAGACGTCCAACCCATCATGGACTTTGTGGTCAACAGTTGTATTATTTGATTCTTTTGATATTTTCTCCATCCTTAAGCTTGGGCTTTAGGTATGTGGATATTTATGTTCTTAGGCTCTTCAACACAGCCCTTTGATTACTATGTACAGGTTGCAAATGTTGCATAGGTCATTAATACAACCTTACGTTTAAGGGAATAATTAAAAGAGATAGACGCAGTAGTTTCGTTCATAAGCGGTAGTTAAGAGTGGGAGGGGGGTGTCCACAGGACATGGCATTTGAGGTGGGGTCTTTTCGTCTTTTTTTTTCTGTGGGTGTTGGTTTTTTTCTTTTTCTCTGGGTGTGCTTTCATCAATGCATTCTATCAAAACAATTCTATGGATATATCATATAACTTTGTTAAAAGAAACACTCAATGGTAGGGAAAGTGCTCAACAAATAAGGAGCAAAATAATCCAGTGAGTCAAGTAAATTCTTTATGAGACAGTACAGGCCTGTTTCATTTCATAAGCAATCATCAGCTGTCAATAAAGCTACTTGAGGAAAGGACATACCATTTACTGCCTCGTCATGCACATCACGTGCACAAAGTCCAATGTGGAAAGGATAGGTGCAACATACAAAAATTCAAAAGCACATGATCACTAATGGAGGTGAGACTTTCAAAATTCAAAAACACGTGATCACTAATGGTCCAATGGGGGGGGGGGTTGGTATTTGTCTATTGTCATGATTTATTTATAATTACAAAATAGGCGCTTATATCTATGTCTGCAACTGCTGGCCAATTCATTATTCAATGTGGACATTTCTGGTTTGCAAATGATACAATATTTTTTAGTTAGACATAGATTGCACATTTTACTGCTCGTTGAATATGCCCTGTTCTTTTGAGAGGATTTTCCAGATGGTTGAATAATTAACGTTTCTGTCCACCAATGATCGAATATAATGGCTTAAAGATGTTACATTCTTTAAACGGTTGTTCCTAAAGCTACACGTGTGCATTAAACCTCTTTTTGAATGTTCCCTCTGTTAGACCGACGTATGTCTCAATTTTTCTGTTGTCATCTCTCGTCACCGTAGCTTGGTAGATAACTCTCTTCGACTGGCATTTTCCTTCGAGGGGGCATGAGTCGTTCACACGGCAGTTGCAGCTGGGGGAGTCCGGTTGTGATGAAGGTGTCACTGATTTGTTCATGATTCTTGTGTTGTCGGACAATATTATTTGTTGAATGTTAGGCATGCAGCTGTAACTAATTTTGATGGTGTTCCTACTGAATATCTTCCTTAGTTGACAGTCCGAGGGGGTAAAGCACTTATCCAAAAGTATAAAAAAAAACTGCTTACCGATGTTTGTGGCCAAGGTATCACTGTAGGGTGGGTTGTACCAGGTGATGTTCCATTTTCTGTTACGTTTGTTGATTTGCTGGCAGTCAGTATTTAATGGTGGGTTGTATTTAAGCTTAAAATTGTAACTGCTCTTTTGTAATGCATCTTAGTATGGGGGTGTAGCTTCATTGAAGATGGAAACATTAGATGATAATTTTGAGAGTCTTCTATTAATGCTTTCTGGGATGTTTTTCAAGATGGAGGGTAGGCGGTTGCTTTCTCTATGGACATGCTGCAGCATGTTGTTGGGCTTAATGTACGGCTTGTATGTGCCGTTCCTAAGGTCCATTGAGATGTCCAGAAAGTCAATTTGTTTTTTGCTTGCTTCAATTGTGATTTTTAGCCCATTATTTGAGAATATTTTGCTGATTGTTTTCTTAATTTGCTCAACCTCTCTTGGTGTTTTGCTACAAATTGCTAGCCCATCATACCTATAGAGTCCGACATTGATGTCTAGGTCCTGTAGTTGAGACAACAAATACATTCCAACTAGTTCACAAGTTTCCGCCCCGTCGAAGCTGCCCATGGTTACATCAAATTTACTACTACCTCTTCTCTGCCATGGGTTTCCACTGTGGTACAAAAGTGATTCCTTTGCCTGGTATATAATGTCTCTGTCTTGCTCGGATATCACTGTGTGTTTTGCAGCAAAATCAATGGCTTTGGATAGTAACTCTTTGCTTATGGAGTGGTAGAACTCACAGATATCAAAACATATGAATTTGCAGTTCTTCTTGTCATCTATATTCCTAAACCATTCTAATACTTGGTCCGTGTTTTTCCATTGGTTTACAGGGAATTTTTCGAGAATTGATCATTCATGTTTTCGATGATCTTTTTTTTTTAATTATCTTTCCGATTTCCGGTTTGGTGGGGTTGATCAGTCTACATGTTGGCTTGTTTAAAAAGTTCGGTTTGTGGTCCTTCAGGGTGATAAAGGCTTGCTTCCAGGCAGTGATATCAATGCGGTTGTCTAATTTTAGGTCCGAGGCAATTATATTATATAACTAATTAATCTACTCATATATTTTCGTAATGTGTGTGGTGTTAGTGTGTGTGTGTGTTAGTTGGTGTAGATAGCGGGACCGAAAACTAAAGCACTTATGATCCTAATTCTTTTTGGAGGTGGTAGGTATTGTCTCAGAGAGTAAGGGGAAAATCCCAGACAATTAAAATTATGCATAATTATGCATAAATGTGCAAAATATGCATTTTTCTAAAAATGGCTAAAAACCACTTTTATCGGCATTTCAGATGATTCTGAGCATCTTTGATTTTTTTCACCTAAAAAAAAAATGTTCTGGGACTTAGAAATTTTTTGGCATTATGCAAAATAAATGCATTTTTGCAAAAATGCACTAATGATCCTAATTTTTTTTGAAGGTGGTAGTTATTGTTCCAGGGAGGACCAGAAAAATAGCAGAAAATTAAAATAATTATAATATTTATGCATAATATGCATTTTCTAAAAATGGCTAAAAACCACTTTTCTCGGGATTTCAGATGATTCTGAGCATTTGGGGGGAGGGAGTTGGAGTGGGGGGAGAACCCCGCCACATTGTAGCGGGGTTCTTCTTCACTCATATATTTTCGTAATGTGTGTGTGTGTGGTGTTAGTGTGTGTGTGTTAGTTAGTTAGTGTAGATAGCGGGACCGAAAACTAAAGCATTTATGATCCTAATTCTTTTTGGAGGTGGTAGGTATTGTCTCAGAGAGTAAGGGAAAAATCCCAGAAAATTAAAATTATGCATAAATATGCAAAATATGCATTTTTTAAAAAATGGCTAAAAACCACTTTTCTCGGCATTTCAGATGATTCTGAGCATTTGGGGGGAGGGAGTTGGAGTGGGGGGGTAAACCACTTTTCTCGGCATTTCAGATGATTCTGAGCATTTGGGGGGAAGGAGTTGGAGTGGGGGGAGGGTTTAGGGGCAGGGGGAAGGCGGTTAGCTGGCAGGATGAAGAGGAGGGAGATTTAGACGAGTGGATAACCAAACCGCTACATTGTAGCGGGGTTCTTCTAGTTAATTATATAATTAATTAGTTATATAACTAATGTCTAATAGTCTTGAAGTAAAAATTACCTCATGGAACTGTAGGGGTTTGAACAAAATAAGAAAGGTTAAACAAGTGATGAACAGGATAAAATTCTTACGATCAAGAAAAGTTTTCTTGTCAGAAACCCATCTGCTGGGTGGGGATATCTCAAAAATAAGAAGATGACAGGGGTCAGGTTTCGTCTGCTCCCTATACCACCAATGCTAGAGGAGTTATGATACTGACACACAAGTCTGTCCCACAGCGGATCCAATATACGTATAGTTAGAGACCCTGCTGGTAGATATATCATGGTTCAGGGTATTTTACTATTTGAAAATATAAATTTGGTCAATGTGTACGGTCCAAATGAAGATGATCCTAAATTCTATAATAATCTGTTTCTGAACATCATTACAGCAGTACAGTTCTATCTGACCATGCAGCTATATCCTTGGTGTATAAAGATACTAAACTTGTGAGAGATCCCCCGAGGTGGCGCTTCCAACCGGCATGGCTTATGAACCCCACGTTCATAGATTTATTTATTTTTATTTAATCAAACTGACTTATATTTTGAATGTAATACTTCCCAAACATCTGCTAGCACAAGATGGAAGGCATTCAAGGCCTTTATGAGGGTCAAATAATTTGTCTTACTAGCTCAAAGAAAGAGTGCACAACTTGAAATGAAGACAATTGATGAGAAAATTAAAAAAAATTGAAACAAATCTCTACCAAAACAAGCCTAGCTCTATAGATGCACATGCAAAACTACTCCTACTTAGATCACAGTATAATGAGCTGTCAGCTAACAAAGCAGCTGGCAACTTATTAAGGCTCAAACAGTCTTATTATGATCAGGGGGAAAAGCCTGGGAAACTTAGGTCTATTAACTGTATTGAAGCTCAAAAAGGTAGAACTATAGTGGACCCTAGAGAGATTACTGAGCCCTTTAGGGTCTTCTCTGAGAAACTGTATAACTCCGAGTGCTCTTCCAGTCTGGATATCCAGACGAAGAAGGACAGGATTAGGAATGAGTATATCAATAATAATAATAATAATAAATTAAACATATAGCGTTTTTCTCAACACTCAAAGTCACTTTACAATAAACGGCGGTGAAACAAGACAACAGATAAGATATTAGAAGGACAGCTCAGGTTGGACGGTTTGGAGACAAAGCAAGAGAGGCAAGATTGAGACGGCTCGTACATGTGCAGAGGAGAGATGCTGGGCATATTGGGAGAATGATGCTGAAGATCAGGGGTGCACAAAACTTTTTTGGTCTAGTTCTCAAGGGAGCACCTGGAGATGTTGCTTGGTTCTCAGTCTTTATGTGGCACGGTCATCCTACAAGCTGTCATCATCACAACCCTCCGGACAGCTCTCCTCACTTTTTTCCTCTCTTTCAAACATGGCAGATGACGATGTAGGCCTACTTCTTTCTCCCTGGATGAGTCTGTGATTAGCTATTTGCATCCATAAGCCAACAGCTGGCTTCATGTCAAAAGTCTCTGTCGTCATCTTAGACAAGTGGATGTGCACCAGGGATGAGAGGCAAGAGTCTGACAGGCGGGATCTGTACTTGCTTTATTATTTTACTACTACTTTCAGCTGCTCCCGTTAGGGGTCACCACAGCAGATCATCTGTTTCCATTTCGTCCTGTCCTCTGCATCTTCCTCTGTCACACCAGCCACCTGCATGTCCTCCCTCACCACATCCATAAACCAGCAATTCTTACCTTATGCCTTCATCTTTGCCTCTTATATTGCCACCTTTATTATCTTACTGGACGCAAAATCCTTTATATCTCTTTAAAGTCTATCTGTTTAGCCAGTTCACACTTAATGGCAAGTACCACCAGGTTACTGAGCCTATCCTGACTCATTGTGGAGTGCAAGTCATTTTTTATTATTTTCAGTTTACTGAAGGATCCCTCTCCTCCTGCCAGTTACTGGTTAAGTGCAAAATATCCTCAGTACAATGCAAATGTCACCATTAATCTCAAGATTAATGTCATAAGTCATGTTGAGAAACTCCATGGGTGTTGATGATCCTGAGATTGTGGAGCATTTGTTATTCCTAATCTTCAGATAGATCCTTGGAATATTTTGCTATCCAATTTCTACGAGATCACTCAGTTGCTGGAACTTGAGTATTGCCTTGAAATCATTGCAAGTCCTTGATTGACTGAAAACTGGAAGTCAGTTGTGCAATGACACTGTCCACTGCAACATAATGGTGCAGTATGGTATGTACTCCCGTAGGATTTTTGTGCCAAAATTGATTTTTTTGCTGTTTTGGCTTCTATAGGGACCAAACTGTCAGAAAATGATGGGTGCCAAATTTTCAGACCCCCACCCGCTTTCTGAGCGCCCCCTATCCAAAATAGATGGTTCAATATGTGAGGGAAAAAAAACTTAATCCCAAGAAAATAGATAGCATAGTTTTTTCTATTGATTCTGTTACCTCTAGGCATGCTTAAGAACATACTAAAAATCTAGGAAAATCTACCTCCTGGAAATGCATCATTTTCAAGATGGCATCCAATATGGCTGCCAGGAGCTTAAAATGGCTATATCTCAGTTTCTATTCAAGCTAGAAAGCTGATTTTGGTGTCTAATCTTAGGTTTTTGGGCTCAAGGAATTCAACTGAATCAGCGAAATTTCCATCATTTACTTATTTATTGTCAAATCCAAGATGGTGTCCATCCTACGGCGATGTCCCATTGTACTAAATTAGGTAAAAACAAACAAATTTGCCTTTTTTGTGTGAAAGGGAACATAACTGTCATATTTAATGTGAAAAATGGAAGACATTAATTAAACATGTTTCTATTATGTAAATAACCACACAGCAGTCGAGTAATCCAGTAAGACAGGTTTATCTTTCAGTTAAGCATACTGTATGTTGTTTATAGCAGCATATACATGATGACAAGCAGCAGTAAAAAGTTGCACTTATTATCCAATTGAAAAAAAAAGTTACTCTATGTTGCGCCAGTAGGTAAATAGAGAGTAAGAAAAAGCTGCTAAATTCCCCAAAAACATCTACAACAAAACAAAACAAATACAGGTGATGATAAAGGAATTTAAGTAATACTTGATCTATTCATCAGCATTGTCATCTTCTGGAATGTACTCACTTGTTGTGTTTGCACAGTCTCCACCATAACATTTGCAGAGAGGTGCAAGGCAGGTGATTCTTTGAGCAGCTGCACTGTCCCTTGCAACCTACTTTGCAGCCACATTTGATTAGCTCAAGTACTGCCTGTGGTGCAGGGAGGGCAAGACACCTGACTGGAACATATCCGCCACTCACTGAACTCCATCCATTCTGTTCGATTGGTGGAAGCTCAGGGCAATTCGTCTTGTATGACTTATCTCGCATTGTGACATAATTGGAACGCAGGATATGGGGTAGCAATGCAGCACAAGTTGGAGGTAGCATCTCACCCTCCAGGTTCTTTGATCGGAATAGTTCCCATCTGAGTGATGGCAGGGTTGTTGGACCTTTTGAGCTGTAAACACAGCACACAAAATTTTCTAATGCCTTCACCAGTGATGGGAGCTCACCATTGATAAGCTCAGGGGGAATGGAACCCTTGCCAAGGTCCTTGAAGCAGTCAATGGCAGGATCATCATCATCAAGCTTCAGGTATGTGTTGATCCACATCTTTTTGGAGATTCCAACAAATTTTCCTCCCCAGTCAGCACCAGAAAAATTGTGCAGGCCAAGTAATCCCTGACATTTCTGACGTCCAATAACTTGAACAGGCTCAAAAACATTTATTTCCCGTTTCTTTGCACCTTTGCCTGTTGAAAATGTCAGAGAAGTTGGAGTTGCAATGCATTCACATGATACTAAATCAAGTAGCAGTAAGAGGACATCAGTGTCGGGTGACCAAACACATATGTATCGTGAGGCACCATTGGCAGCAGAGGCAAGGACTTGATGAGGTATTAGGGTATCAGCCTCTTCATGTGTGTGTGCCTCCACAAAATCACATCTCTTGATGAAGGTGTCATAGATGACAACCAGTAGGAAAGAACTGTCCTTTGAGAAATACTCTAGCAGTCCCTGGCCCAACTCACATGTCAGCTTCTTCTTGGTCGATGATGCAGAGAGGAGATCCTTGATCGACATAGTGAGCTTCATCTCTGGATGGATTTCGTATTCTACAGAAGTAGTTGCTCTCTTCTGTCGAGTTTTCTTCTTTAATGACTCATCCATATATCAATCAAAGACAACTCGACCCTATTGATAGCCAGCCATCATTGTTTTGATGCGTTTGTTAAATGCGTCCTGAAGGTCTGACAGCTTCCGCATGGTTGGTGTCTTTTTCATGCTCTGAAGCACACCCATGGCATCAACTATTAGAACTTTGATAGGGACACCTGGAGGATCTTCTTGCATTGGATCAGGCTTTGGGACAGCTTCAAGGAGCTCTGCCTGGCATCTTCAATTGCATGCATGAGACTAGCTTTGTCTGTAGGGATGTACAAGGTTCCATCCATAGCACACAGAGAGCGGGGAACCATTGACATTTCATAGTCTCCAATTGTCTCCTCAAGTTTGGGAACTAGACTTGGTCGACTGCCTTGGACGATGAGAAATCTTCCAAGCAGTTCTCGTTCCTCACGCAACTTGATGACCTTGTCTCCAACACGTGCCTTTGTTTTCTCCATCCAGTTTGAAACGGTCTTCAACTTGAGTTTCATTTTGTCCCACACAGAGTGTTGACGTAGCGATCAAACGTTCAGAAACAAACTCCTCAAAGCGCTTCTGACCCTTTTCCGCAAACTGGAGAATATCATGCTTTGCCGCATCTGTCACAAGTGCTGATGAAACAAGACTCTTTAATGGTGTTTTTCCTTTGAATGGATTGCCTCCACAGTGCAACTCAATCAAGTCGCGTAGCTTCAGTGCATTTGTCCTTGACCTCAATGCAATCTCTCCTGAGATGATAACGCTCTGTCCTTGAAGTAGATCTGGAAGCTTTTGGGAAGCTCTTGAGGTACTGATTCACTAGATCAGCAAGATGAGGTGTGGCAATGATCAGCCGGTCCAGAGCTGCTTCATCTCTACTGAGTCCTACCATCCTACCATGTCCCTTTAGCTTCTTGATTTCCTGCTCGAGGGCTTGATCAGTGAAGAGATGAGTGAAGGGTATCTCTGACTTTGCCACCACAAATGCACCAGACTTCAGTGCATCCCATGTTTCTGGGTCATCTTTTTCAAGAGCATTCATTTGAGCAAGATTGACTGGCATCAAGCGGGCATAGTTGAGGAGATCATGAGCAAAGAAATACTTGATGAGATTCTCTAATGAAGACAAGTATCCCTCTCAGTCACCTGAGCGGCAAGAGCTGATGAGATTAAGAAGACTCTCTACCTGGTGAAGATACTAGGTTAAGAATTGAGTGAACTCACCAATGTCTTTTTCATCTTCGAGGGGCTTGACATTTTCTGTGTACCAGGATTGGATTTCTTCAAAGATCTCTACCATCAGTGGGTTACGTTCATGGAATTTGTCCTTGAGAGCAATGCATTGCATCAGAAAGAACACGGTGCAGTGGCTCTGAATCACCCTTGGAACAAAAGTCACAAGGTGAGAATAAACACACTTGCTCCTTTGGGACAGATTTCGACCGTTTAGGTCTAACAGATCCTGTAGTAATTGAAGGGCGCCCAGGTCCTCTTCTAGAACAGACAGGTGACTGAGGTCGGGATTGGTTAGCCCTGAGACGGTCAATTTTATTCTTATTTATAACAGATTTTCGACACTCACTATGATAATGAACCAATATCAGTTCCCCTTCATTTAGGCCAGATAAGTAGTCGGAAAGTTCCTCAAAATCACTTTGACCTAAAGAAACTCTGTCCCTGCAAGCCTGCAGTAGGTCATCAATCATGGCTGGATTTTTAACTAGTCGCTTGCCAGGGGTGGCACCTTCTTTGCAGATCACGCAAATGTTGCATTCCTCTGCCATATTGACAAGATCTCATCCCACCTTAGCTCACAAGTTGTCCAATTTGTTGGATGCCGGACAGATGAAACCTAATGATGGGAAAACAATGTAAATATATATTTGAATTAGAAGGCTTGGTTTAAATTTTATCGGTAAAATATGACACATTTACCAGATCATTCTCAGCCCACCTTAGCTTACTGTTTAGCTTAGCTTTCTAGTTCGTTGTTGTAGGTTGTCGGATCTGTGCATGCCAGACAGATGAAACCTAATGATGGGAAAACAATGTAAATATAAATATGTGCAAATGTTGGCTTTTAAATCTAGTGGGCATGGTTTACATTTAGCCCACCTTAGCTTACTGTTAGTAGTCCAAAATTGTTGGATCAGGGCATGTCAGACTGAAAGATTAGACCTAATAATGGGAAAACAATGTAAATATATGTCAAAATATGTGTAAACATTGGCTTATAAATCTTTCAGGCTTGTTTTAAATTTCACCTGAATGATAAAAAATTAAAATAAAAGTATCACTTACCAGGTAGTTGCTTTCAGCAATTCCATGAAAGTGATTCTCAAAATGTTGACTCTTCAAATCTATTGTGGTGTTTGTCTGTTTTGTTGTTGTTGTTTTCGTATTGGCCTATTTTTATTTTATTTTATCTTGAGTACTGTTTTTTTTTGTTTTCAGTCAGCTACAAACACAGCTGTGCTTTAATTATGATCTCACCTGTTTGAAATGAACCAAATTAACAAGGATTATGCTACAATGGCCACATTTCAACCCTTATTTTTTCAGAGTCAGAACAGGAATGTCTTTCAGAATGGTCAACACCTTCAGTAAAGTATTAATTGTCACTGGATGCCCATGAAAAATAATTGTAAAAGTTATATTGGCCAAGAAAAGAGCAGGAGTGGAAAGAGGAGAGTAATGATGAATGGGATAGGCACAAGGGTCAGTCCAGGGTGTCCCAGGTGAGGAACCAAAGTCAGACAAATACTCTTCTAGCTGTTTTAATAGTGTTATAAATCAACTCAGAATATTTTAAAACCTACAAAACAACTATAATATTATAAAAATTGGACATTAAAAACCACTTCAGCCCCAGGCAATTTTTTTGAATTTTCGCCCGAAATTACATGCCCAAAATAATTCAGTAATAGCTCCGCAAGTACAGGGCCCAGATGCACAATTCTGGTGTCTATGTATAGGTAACACCTGGAAAAAGGTATTTCAAGTGGAAGTTTAGTTGTACCATCCACCAGGACAGAAGGACTGAAGGTAAACTACAGCAGAAATTCAATTTTTTAGGTTCGCCTAAACAAGATTTACAATTTGAGTGTGAATAACATCAGTAATACCATTTACCAGCAGGCCACAGATATTTGGATCTGTTCTACAACTTCTCAACTGCATCTCCTCCAAATTTGGTGATATACAACTGAAGCATAACAATTCTACAGCCATTTTAGTACGAGTAGTCCCAGGCGGGCTTCTATTTTACTGTTCTGGGAGGTCCCAAAATAGATGGCCCCCCAGAATTGGGGGTGGGGGTCAGAAAATTTGGCACCCTTCATTTTCTGTTAGTTGGTCCCTATAGAAGCCAAAACAGCAAAAAAATAAATTTTGGCACAAAAATCCTATGGGAGCTGTTTTTTTGACATAGCATATCGCACTATAATACACAGAATTCATAAATCTTACATACACCAGGAGTCTCCTGTGTACCTGACCTTTCTTCAGTTCGCTGGTGCTTTCTCTGCCTGCTATGGGTGAAGGTGAACTCAGGTGGGGTGCCCATTGCATGGGCTATATTTTGAGCTTCAGCAAGCATCGAATCCCACTTATTTCTCAAAGAAATTATTTCCTGCTGTAGAGCTCCTCTGTTTGCTGCTTCCTGATTCAAAGATAGGCTGCCACTCTGCAGGAGCAAATTCCTATCCTCAATATGTTCCAGTATTTTTACCCAGACAGTCCTCATGACAACTGCTGTGAATAATGTGAAATATTCTCTCAGTACTTATGCATCTAATAAGGCCTCGTTGGATAATTTGCAGGATGAAATAATGCAATCAATAATGCAATCAAGAACTTCCATCACACTGGGCAGGTGGCGAGCAATAGGTCTTACAGCTTAAATATGTGCACTCCATTGTGTATCACTCAGGCAGTGGAGGGAGCATTCCATCTTTTCCTTAAACACAGACCACCGGTCTGGATTCTCGCTAAACAGTGCGTAGAAGCGATTTACAAATCCAAAATAAGTTGACATTTCCCTCCATGACTGGACAGCATGTACACCTACCAGATTGTGTATGCGATGCACAGGGGTAAAACATGGCCAAAGGATTTACTTGGATAATTTGGGCTTGCACACCTTTACTTTTCCCGACATATTACTTCCATTATCACACCCTTGTCCACGGCAGTCAGTGAAATTGCGTTTGGGGAGATTCCTCTATCATGCTGACTATTTGTTTTCCTGTCTTTTTTGCAAAGTCTACATACTCAAGAAAACATTTATTTATTGTCCATTCTTTGCCATGTGCGTCATCTTTAAACACGCATCTCAGAAGCAGGACTTTCTGCTCAATATGTGATATATCTTAAGTGGCATCACATATTATAGAGAATGCGACTGACTGGAGTCTTTCCCTGAGAATGGTGTTGCAAACGTGATTTCCACACAGTTGAATGAATTCATTGAGTGCGCCATGACAGACAGTGCACCTGTAGCCTTTCCCCTCTCCGTCTACATTCATTGACTTTTTCTAGATGCTCTCGCGTGACAGAATCATATTTTGCAAACAACCGGAGAAGCCCTAAAAAATTTCCATTATGAACATCGCCAAGCTCACTGGTACACTTTGTAGCTGTATGTTTTTAAAAGTGCTATATAAATAAATTTTTTCTTGCTTGCTTGCTTGGTGTCCCCTCTGAAATCTAGATTTCTAGATGCCAAAAAGAGTGTTACATCAAATAATCTCTCCTCCTGGAAACACTGAAATGAGCATTGAAGATACATAATCCCTCCAGGTTTGTACTCATGTGAGCTCGTTGTCTGTAAATGAATTCTAACCATTTCAGCCATATAGTGGAATTTTTGGTAAATAGTGGAAGGAAGCTCCAGGGTGTGGTTTACCTCCAAAAACTGCACTCTACCAGGTATGCTGTCAAAACTTTCACTATGCTAATGCAAACTCACACTCTGTACTGACAAGTCTGCTCTGCTCAGGAGTTTTCAGGTTTCTTTGCCTGCCCTGCATTTGCATATTAGACAGCGCTTGGCTTTTGGATATGTGATGTACCAAATCTAGCTTACCCCAGGGTATGCTCGAATCTCATATTTTAGGGAAGTGCACAGACAGCTCCTCTTCCAGTAGGGGAATGTGAAAACACCACTCTAGTGACAAACACTGAGAGCAGGGTAAGCGGTTTAAGATAATGGATTAATGGATGGACAAACATAAGAAAAACACATTTTTGAGTGGAGGAGTACTTTAACAAAAACTATGTGAGGTGAACATGGCCCCCTGTCAAAGCTGACTACCCATCCGTTCCTTATGCTCTGGCGCCGACCCTGTCTTTTTGTTAAAAAAAAGAAAAAGAAAAAACAAAATAATTATTTTGGGTAATTTGGAGGGAAAGAAGCACAGTTTGACTTTTTAAGTCAATTAACACATTAAAGGCATTGCCGTAGCAATTTGCACTCCTACACCTGTTTGTATGTGAAGCCTACTTAAACTACAGTTCAAATAAATTGCTTTGGAATGAATTTAAATTTAATGCTACTACTCCTACTTTCAGCTGCTCCCGTTAGGGGTCGCCACAGTGGATCATCCGTTTCCATCTTTTCCTGTCCTCTGCATCTTCCTCTGTCACACCAGCCACCTGCATGTCCTCCCCCACCACATCCATAAACTTCCTCTTTTCCTCTTCCCTGGCAGCTCCATATTCAGCATCCTTCTCCCAATATACCCAGCATCTCTCCTCCACACATGCTCAAGCCATCTCAATCTTGCCTCTCTTGTTTTATCTCCAAACCGTCCAACCTGAGCGCCCCCTCTAATATAATCATTCCTAATTTAAATTGAATTCCAATTTAATGCATTTTTGTATAATTTTTGCTCTTTTAATAAG
Source organism: Lampris incognitus (assembly GCF_029633865.1). Lineage (NCBI taxonomy): Eukaryota > Metazoa > Chordata > Actinopteri > Lampriformes > Lampridae > Lampris > Lampris incognitus. The sequence goes on along the minus strand of NC_079223.1, from coordinate 26,827,364 downwards.
AAGTGCTGTGTGGTTTACTACAGCCTCATGTAACCTTACCCATAACACCACCACAATAACAATAATAATGATAATAACATTCAAGAAAAAAAAAAGCTCTGGTATCGGTATCAGTCAGTATTGTTATCAGCAGATATCCAAATTCAGGTAACGGAATCGGATTAGAACTGGAAAAAAAAGTGGCTCGGTACAACTCTAGTTTGAGTGCCACAGCCTATTTTTTTTTAGGTTTTTAGGTTTACGGCCATACCACCCTGAAAATGCCCAATCTCTGAAGCTAAGCAGGGTCGGGCCTGGTTAGTACTTGGATGGGAGACCACCTGGGAATACCAGTTGCTGTAAGCTTGTTTTTAGTTATTAGAGCGTGAGTGTCTGTAACAGAACCCAATTTCCCCTTGGGGATGAATAAAGTATTCTGATTTTGATTTGAGTATTGTTGCTGACCATTTGCATCACTTCATGACCACAATTTACCTATCTTTTAATGGCTACTTCCAGCACGATAATGCACCATGCCACAAAGCAAAAGTTGTCTCAAACTGATTTCATGAATATGACAACGAGGTCAATGTTCTTCAGTTGCCTTACCAGTCACCAGATCTTAATTCAATGGAACACCTTTGGGATGTGGCAGAATGGCAGATTTGCAGCATTAATCTGCATCTCACAAATCTGCAGATATTGCATGATGCAATCACGTCAACATGGACCAAAATCTCAAAGGCATGTTTTCTATTTTTTTGTAGAATACATTTCACGAATAACCGAGGCTGTTTCAAGAGCAAAGGGGCCCTACCTACTATTAGTATAGTGCTCCCAATAAAGTGCTCAGTGAGTGCATACACACAAATGCACACGCACGCACGCACGCGCGCACACACACACACACACACACACACACACACACACACACACACACACACACACACACACACACACACAGGTTTCTCTTGGGTCTAAAGTGGGACATTAAGCAGATGTAGTGGCTGTGATATGGAACCTACCTAATAATCACCCCCTTATGCATGTACAGGTTGATAAAGTGTGAACCTGTGCAGCCGTTGGACTCCCAATATGTTTTGGGGTTCTTGTCTGTCAGTTTATTTGCTCGATGATGATTGGAAGACACTTCCACCTTCTCCCAACACTTATCCTCCTTCAGCTCCACACTGGAACCTGTAAGACCAGTAAGCACACACATAGTAATAAAAGTATCATCATTATTGTTACTAATATTAATGTGTTATTAACTGGTCTTTAGTCTAACCATGACACTGAAGTCACCGAAAAGCTTTTCTAAAACATCCATAATATTCAGCAAATTGTCACAGCAGTTTTAATATTAACATTCTAGAAAAATACAAAAACATAGCTGTCAAAATGAATTTACAAAAAGAAATGGTGTTTAAAACACATAAGTGTTAATTGACTAGCAGATGGTAGTCATTTGGGAAGAGCACTTTTGGCTTCATCGTTGTTGTCCTGTAGAAGCCAAGGGTGCTAGTCCTACTATCGACCGGCAGCACTCACACCAGTCATCATGAAGTACTTCGAGCGGCCAGTCAAAACCCACATCGCTTCATTGCTGCCTGACACCCTAAACTCACTACAGTTTTCCTACAGGGCCAACAGATCAAGTGATGACACTATTGCCCTCACCTTCCTCCCTGCCTTCTCTCTCCTGGAACAGAGGAACATGTACGTGACGAATGATGTTCAAAAACTACAGTTCAGTATTTAACACCATTGTACCCTCTAAGCTTGTCACTAAGCTCTGAGACCTAGGACTCAACACTGCCCTGTGCAGTCGGATCCTGGACCTCCCAAAAGGCGGACCACAGATAGTGAGGATGGGTACCACCACCTCCTCCACATTGACTCTCAACATTGGAGCCCAGGGCGTGTGCTTAACCCTCTCCTTTACTCCCTGTTCATGCATGACTGCATGGCCACACAGCTTCAACACCATCAGTAACTTTGCTGACCACACCAACATCATCGGCCTGATCACAGACAATGATGAGACGTCCTACAGTGACGAGGTGTGAGCCATGACTACATGGTGCCAGAACAACAACCTCCATCTCAATGTCAGCAAAACTAAGGAACTGATAGTGGATGCCAGGAAGCTGTGGAGGGGAGGACACATCCCCACCCACATCAACAGGACAGCAGTGGAGAGAGTCAGCAGCTGCAGGTTCCTCGGGGTGAACATCAGCAAGGACCTGACCTGGTCACGTCACACCAAAGCTATCGTTAAGGTGGTGAGACAATGGTTTTTCTTCCTCCGCAGGCTCAGGAAGTTTGGTATGGACTCCAGGATATTCTGCAACTTCAATAGATGTTCCAGCAAGAGTATCCAGACTGTCTGCATCACCACCTGGTATGGCAGCTGCACCGCCCTTGACTGCAATGTTCCACAAAGGTGGTGAAAACAGCGCAGCACATTACCGAGACCATGCCGGATCTCTACACCCAGAGGTCCAGGAAGAAACCCCAGCGGATAGCTGGGGACCACTGCTATGCCAGTCATAAACCAAGGTTTTTCCTGCACTGAAAAGACTTAGGTGGTCACCCTATCTAAGCCTTCAAAGAGAAATCGCACAAGAAAAACTATGTAAAAATGGTTAAAAACTGGCCGTGCAGGGGTGGCGTGGCGGTCTATTCCAATGCCTACCAACACAGGGCTCGCTGGTTCGAATCCCTGTGTTACCTCTGGCTTGGTCGGGCGTCCCTACCGACACAATTGTCCATGTCTGCGGGTGGGAAGCTGAATGTGGGTATGTGTCCTGGTTGCAGCACTAGCGCCTCCTGTGGTCGGTCGGGGCGCCTGTTCGGGGGGGGGGACTGGGGGGAATGGCTGGCATGATCTTCCCAAGCGCTATGAGAGTGCAGAGAATGCTGCTTCACACCGGTATGTGGACAGAAACATTGAGATGATGTGTCTTGCAAGTCTGGATATGTTTGGAAGATGCCCCACCAATTTCCAAAAGTCCACAACATCTTTAATCTGAAACTGACGCTGAAGTTCATCCAAGCCCTTTAACTCCACAAACTCCATTTGAAGCTGCACAAGTCCAAGCTGATTGCTTCATTTCATCGACCTCAATCAGGAATGGGTTTTTCACAAGTAGAAAAACATTGCCTTGATCCTTGAAGTTGCAGAATCTTGATTTGTAGTTTTGCTTGAGCTCAGTTTGCACATCACAGAATTGTGACTGATAGGACGGGGCAGCATCTACATGCAGCATCACTTTCTGCATGATGGGGAAGAAGCAGTAATCAGAACCGCGGACACTTTGTTCAAGTACATCCAAATTGTCAGAAAATCCTCTGACAGCCGTGTAGAGCTCATACACGGTCTTGTTTCTTCCCTGCATCTTGACATTAAGTTCATTCAAGTGTTGTGTAATGTCACACAGGAAAGCAGCAAAAGCACCTACTCCTTGTCATCCAACAAGGAAAATCGGGAATTCTACCCCTTGGCCAACAATAAAGGCTTTCAGTGGTTCAAGCAGGTCCATAAAATGTGCAAGCATACGTCCTTTAGATAGCCATTTAATCTCGGTGTGTAACAGCAAATCCCCATAGTGAGTGTTAAACTCTTCACATAGCAATTTAAAGTTCATGTGGTTTCTTGCTCGGGCCCTGGTGTAATTAACCACTTCGATTACATTTGCCATCACATCATTCAGACACTCGAACGTCGCAACAAGGCTTGTTGATGCCCAATACAATGGTATGAAAAAATGTCCTCATCAACTCCTTAATTTTTCAGTGCGTCTTTCAGCAAAGCCACGGCCCCGTTTCTCTTACCAAGCATTGCCGGCGTGCCATCTGTTGTGAATGCTGTGATTTTTTTCTCGTCCGATGTTAAACTTTGCCAATGTTTCCAGTACAGCGTTTTGTTTTGTTTTTATCTCCATGTCCATTGTTCCATTTACCACCATGATGAGCAGTCAAACTGACTGTTGATTCCTGAGACAAAGATTAATAATTGTGGCGTGTCGTTGATATCCAGACTTTCATGCACTGCAATGCTGACAAACTCAGCAGATGACAGTTTCTCCTCAAGAATATTTTCAACGTTCTCTGAAATGTCTGATGACCTCCTAACCACAGTAGAATCCGACAGTTCAAGTTTTTTTACCTCTCGTTCCAGGTGTTTTTCCTCGGGAAACAACGTTGAACAGGTGAGCAGTATGCAATCCTTCACCATTTCTCCATCAGTATAGGGCTTCATCTTTTTCATCAGTTCATGTGTGATTTTGTAGGATGCCTCTGTCGCTCTTTCACTAGTAATAGTGTGGAAGAAGTTTTTCTGAGCAGTTTGGTTCTGTTTGAGCCGCACCAGCTGTTCAGCCCTTAGCTCTCCACCTTTCAGAAAGTCGCTACTGAACCTTGGGTGTTTTGTTTCTTGATGGCGCTGCAAATTGGACCTTTTAAATTGTCAAATGACATTATCACAAAGCAGACAGATGAATTTTCCCGAACCGCTGGACACGAAGAAAAACTCGAGTTCCCAGTCCTCTTTAAATGTTCGATATTCCTCTTCATATTTGCGCTTCTTATGTTCTTTCACCATTTTAGCTTCATGCTATGCCAGTTTTCCCAGTGTGATTGAGTTTGCACTTGTCTCGCACACCCGCAAACAGAGCACGAGACCTGGGAGAAATTGTGATTGGTTGTTCAGATGGGTGAAGGGTGGAAGCATAATAGATTGATGTGACTTGCGAATGAATGAGAATGAAATGTTGAAGAATTCTGCTGAGAATGTTTTTATTTTTAAAGATTTATTAGATTTTTTAAAAGTAGGACTTAAAACAGCCACAACTATTAATAAAGGAGCCGCATGTGGCTTGCGAGCCGAGCCACAGGTTGAGTATCATTGCACTAGACCATAGGTCTCAAACTCGCGGCCTGCGGGCCAATTGCGGCCCGCGGGCCGTTATTTTGTGGCCCCCTACTTGACATCAAAGTTTAGTGTTAGTGCGGCCCGCGCTTGCCCTGGGCTTTTATTTTTCACTTATGAGCTACCATAGCGCAGGCTCATGACAGCTTCCGGTGTCGCGTTTGTTGTCAAGTCATGGTGCGTTCCCGTTACGTTGGAAGCTGCAAATTGGAACGACTCGGATTTCAGACTTCCAGTTGAAATGTCCAACTCGGAGCTCAGAAAGTCCAACTTCCGAGCACAACTTGAACGCACCATAATGGGCAGCGCGAATTAGCAACAGTTGAAACTTGGTTGAAACTTGATTCCGGAGCGACACCAAGTGGAAGGAAAATATATCCTGTCAGCAAGCCCCAGTTATGTCTTTCTCAAAACCTGCCGTGAAGAGAAAAGTTGGTGATGAGCACAGACAATTTCAGGAAAAGCGGGAGATGGCATATTTTTTTGTTGAGCACAGAGGCAGCCCGACGTGTCTTATATGCACCGAGAAAGTTACGGTGCACAAGGAATAGAAAACATCAGACGTCATTACTCGACTAGACATGCTGATGAGTATACAAAATACCAGGGAGATGAGAGAGAGAAACGGGTCGCCAATCTTAAAACATGTTTACTGAAGCGACAAGATTTCTTCAAGAAAGCTAGCAAAGATAATGATGCAGCAGTCGAAGCTAGTTACGTGGTGAGTGAGATGATTGCTAAGTCGGGAAAGCCATTCAAAGAAGGGGAGTTTGTTAAAAAGTGCATGTTACAGGCTGCAAGTATAGTCTGTCCAGAAAAGAAGGGTCAGTTTAGCAACATCAGCCTTTCAGCCAACACAGTGGCAGAGTGCATTTCTGACCTGTCAGGTAACATATATGATCAACTGCATGAGAAAGCCAAACATTTCTGTGCATACTCAGTCGCTCTTGATGAGAGCACAGACATCATTGACACTGCGCAGCTCGCAATCTATGTCCGTGGTGTTGACGACAGTTTTGAAGTGATGGAGGAGTTGCTCACAGTGATTCCAATGCATGGCCAGACCACCTCTCAGGAGATATTCCGCCAGCTGTGTGATGCCATTGTGGATGCGGGTTTGCCATGGAAGAGGTTTGCTGGAATAACAACCGACGGAGCGCCACTAATGACAGGGAGGAGAAATGGAGTGGTGGCACTTGTTCAAAAAAACTGGAAGAGGAGGGTGTGGAGGAGGCCATTGCTCTGCACTGCATTATCCATCAGCAGGCCCTTTGCAGCAAATGCCTGAAGTTTGACAATGTGATGTCTGTCGTTGTGAAATGCATCAACCATATCAGATCCAGGGGTTTAAAGCACCGGGAGTTCCGCGCCTTTTTGGAGGAAATAGAGTCAGCATATGAGGATGTGCTCTACTTCACTGAGGTACGTTGGCTCAGCAGGGGAAACGTCTTGGAAGAGGTTTTTTGAGTTGAAAGCAGAAGTGAAAGCCTTCATGGAGAAGGCTGGGATGGCTGTTCCTGTGCTAAGTGATCCCAAATGGCTCATGGACTTAGCTTTCCTTGTTGACATCACACATGAGCTGAATGTACTGAACAAGAAATTACAAAACCAGGGGCAGCTTGTCAGTGCTGCCTATGACAACGTGAGATCATTCTCCACAAAACTTGTATTATGGAAAGCCCAGCTCTCTCAGACAAACCTCTGCCATTTCCCAGCATGCAAGGCACTCATGGATGCAGGCACACCATTCAGTGGTGAGTAGTATGCTAATGCCATTGTGAAGCTACAGGAGCAATTTGATCACAGGTTTGCAGAGTTCAAGACACACAGAGCCACTTTTCAAATTTTTGCTGACCCCTTCTCCTTTGATGTGCAAGATGCCCCTCCTGTGCTTCAAATGGAGCTCACTGACCTGCAGTGCAGGTCAATGAGCTTATTTGATAGCTTGTTTCTTTTTGTTGTTGTTTTTTTTTTTTTTTTTAGCTTATTAGCTTATTAGTATTCCATCTTGTCATAACAGAACCTGGTGTCCCCTTTTTGTCTCACACTGTTCGTTTTTGTTCCTGCACTTGTACTGTTACCCGTCTTGTTTTGATCACCTGTATATATAAAAAAAAGAAAAAGAAAAAAAAAGATTGAGAACATTGGATCGGTTGTACTTTTTTTTTTGGAATACTTGCGGCCCAGCCTCACCCAAACTCTACCTCCAGCGGCCAACAGGTAAGTTGAGTTTGAGACCCCTGCACTAGACTATCATTATACTACATACACAATAGCCCTGGAAGACAGAGAAGACGGTAGCGCTACCTTTCAGAGCCAGAGCGGAAGAATGTTAAAATCTCGCATTGACGATGTTGACAGCCTAAGCAGGCGAGCCAAGTGATCATACAAGAGTGAGAGACAGACTTTTGGGCTGAACATTAGTTAAAAGTAGAATGAGTAGGATTTTTTTAGTTGCGGTTTGTGAACTCAACGTTCAATGTTAGCCCCTCCCCCCGGCTCTACGACACCAGAAGCACGCACCCCGACTGCAGTTGCTGCAAGACATCCCAGTGTACAGAACAACTCCGCGTCGCTCTTCATTCCCATCCTCTTCTTCAGTGCTCACTAGTGGGTGAAAGCCAACCCAAGATTCACTCTCGATTTGGAACAAGCTTTGCCTGCTTGGCTTTGAGCCTCGCTACATTTGCGTTTTTTTCAGTGCGGTTTCCACCATTGTTGTAGCTTCCTCTTGGATGCGCGCTTACAATCTCTATCTGGCACCTAGTCACTACGTTTTTCTAGAGTCCCACTGCCAAAAGGTTAATGCCCAAAAATGTCCCTTACACAGCAAAATAAGACATAAGAAATTACAGAGGACAGGGACTCTGCAGGTACAGGTACCACCACACACGTCTAGTGGGTCATAAGTGATGATTGAGAGGGATTATTTTCATATGAGTCTATACATCTATCCATCCATTATCTAAACCGCTTATCCTACTCAGGGTCGCGGGATGCTGGAGCCCATCTCAGCAGTCATTAGGTGGCAGGTGGGAAGACACCCGGGACAGGCCGCCAGTCCATCACAGGGCTGACACATTCACACCTAGGGACAATTTATTATGCCCGATTCACCTGACCTACATCTTTGGAATGTGGGAGGAAACCGGAGCACCCAGAGGAAACCCACACAGACACAGAGAAGAACAAGCAAACTCCACACAGAGAACGACCCCCAAGGCTGGACTAACCTGGGGCTTAAACCCAAGACCTTCTTGCTGTGAGGCGACCGTGCTAACCACCGCGCCACCGTCATAAGTGATGATTAAGAGGGAAGCATTATTTTGAACAAAGAAAAACCCTGTAAACTGTTCACTCTGTTACCATCTGTTCAAACTGTACCAGAGCATCCGGGCCCCACAACAACAGGCTTAAGGACAGCTTCTACCCACAAGCCGTAAGACTCTTGAACACATACTGTGGTATTGTGGACACTTGAGCATGCATGCATATACAAACACTCACCTCTGCCCTGTCTCTTTCTCTCTCTTGCAAAATGTGCACGCTTCACTTTACTCTGCACTGTTCACTTTTTGCCATACATATCCTGCACCATATACAGATACATTTAACATATTTATTACATCTACATAGGCGGCATGGTGGCGCAGTGGTTAGCATGGTCACCTCACAGCAAGAAGGTCCTAGGTTCGAGCCCTGGGGCAGTCCAACCTTGGGGGTCGTCTCAGGTCGTCCTCTGTGTGGAGTTTGCATGTTCTCCACGTCTACGTGGGTTTCCTTCGGGTGCTCCGGTTTCCTCCCACAGTCCAAAGACATGTCAGTCATGTTGGTAAATTGTCCCTAGGTGTGAATGTGTGTGTCAACCCTGTGATGAACTGGCGGCCTGTAAAAGCTGTCTCCCCGCCTGCTGCCCAATGACTGCTGGGATAGGCTCCAGCATCCCTGTGACCCTGAGAGCAGGCTAAGCGGCTTGGATAATGGATGGATGGATACAACTACATAGCTCTGTATATACTGTTACATTTCCATGTCTACTTTTAATTTTAGATTTAATGTTTGACTTTAGTTGAGTATAAATTTAAGTTTATCCTTCTCTGGCCTGTATACACAGAGTTTTAGCTTATTTTTAATCTATTTTTGGTTATTTTAGCGTTAGTTTTAATTTTTCAGGCTCAACTGTAAATTCTATTCTTTTATTTTATAATTTTATATATTTTTTTGCTAATCTTTAGATTTTATTTAGTTTTAACTTTATCTATTATTTCATGTTCTTTAGCTCCCCCCCCCCCTTTTCTCCCCAATTGTATCTGGCCAATTACCCCACTCTTCCAAGCTGTCCCAATCTCTGCTCCAACCCCTCTGCCAATCCGGGAAGGGCTGCAGACTACCACATACCTCCTCCAATACATGTGGAGTCAGCAGCCACTTCTTTATGTACACCTGACAGTGAAGCGTTTCGCCAGGAGGACGTAGTGCATGGGAGGATCACACTATTCCCCTCAGTGTCCCCTCCCCCCTGAACAGGCGCCCCGACTGACCAGACTCGGAGGTGCTAGTGCAGCGACCAGGACACATACCCATATCCGGCTTCCCACCCGCAGACACAGAGAATTGTGTCTGTACAGATGCCCGACCAAGCCAGAAGTAACACGGGGATTCGAACCGCCGATCCCCATGTTGGTAGGCAATGGAATAGACTGCCATGGCACCCAGATGCCCGTTCTTTTAACTTTTTTTGAGGTTGAACTGATGACTAAGCATTTCATTACCAGCAATTCCTGCCACGGTGTATTGTTGTGCGTTTGACAAATAAAATGCCTTGAAACTTCGTTAAAATATTTGGATACATTTGTTACACATGAAAAAACCTGAACTCTAATGGAAAAACTAGTCCTGTATAAATAGGGCTCATGACGTGTCCATTGAGTATTTTGAAGAGGGAAAGTGTTCAAGGTAAAACTCCGGTGTGTTGGGTATTTGGGACCAGTCTCTGATAGTTATATTGTATTAATGATGTTATAATCATAACAAACCTTGGCACAGATTTCGGAGGAAAACGTCAAAGAAGGGGATGTTGATTGGCTGATGGCTGCGTCGATGCTCCTCTATTTGACCCAGAACCATCTGAGAAGGCAGGAACAAGAAGGAGACAAATTAAGACTAAATACCACAGCAAGCATGAGCCAGCTGAGTTTCCTCCCGAGCACTTTAACAATAGATGATGTTTCTCTGATTCCTACAACTACTAGTCATCAGTATGGTGAGTAACCTCTCACCACAGTAAACCCAGTCCAGTTTCAGAAATAGTGGGTGAACTATAACATGACAGCAACAACAGTCAGACATCAGTGTGCCATCAAATCCATCAATCAGCCAATTAGACATGAACCAATCACACTGGCTACAGTTTGGTTAGGATAACAACACATCACAGGGTTGTCAACTCTCAAGCTTCTGGTATAACATACGCTTTCACCTTCACCCTCATGCTCTCATGCTGCCCAAACAATTCTCATGCACACTGCAACAGCAACAGAGATGAACAGGCCAATGTACTATGGTCAAAGTCTTTCTGGTATAGTAATGGTTAAACCAAGCAAACATCTTTGACTCTAGAAGATAGCTGAATATTCAAAAACTGGATATTTCATAAGGGTTTTCAATGCAGTTGCATCTTAAATTACTATCCAATTGGTGTGCGGTGCTTATCTCTGTCTTGATCGATCAGTTCACAGCCGGGAGTCCAGAAGGCATTCAAGCAAGCCAGCCACACTCCAACTAACCTGGCATTAACCAAGCCAAGGTAAGTGACTAGGACAGCTGTCAATCATGGATTAATTAATTAATGAACTCAGGGCGTTTGTAATATTTGTTTTTAATAAATGCTCTGTAAGTTAGAGAGTAAATTTAAACGAGCTTAGGCTATGTTAACAGCTAGCGAGCTTATGTTAGCTGTCTAACTTTAAGTGCATGGCAGAGTAAGAATGAGAGCAATGCTAAACAATGGCATTTGCTTTTGTTTTTTTTGTGGCACAGCTTGTTCCATTTGCCTACCTAACTCTAATGTGGATGCAGAACGAGTCACCTCAACAACTGGCCTGAACAAAACAGAGTGTAGAAACAGACTTGCACTAGATGGGATGCTGTCATCCATTATGTGCATCAAAGGTAATCAGATTTTACCATGCTGCTACAAATACAAACCACCGGTAGAAATGATAATCAAGTCCAAGTCTGCTGCTTATAGTGGTACTAGGCCAAAATAGGACCCTCTGTCTATGTGTGTGTGTGTGTGTGTGTGTGTGTGTGTGTGTGTGTGTGTGTGTGTGTGTGTGTGTGTGTGTGTGTGTGTGTGTGTGTGTCTGGAGTAGGATAGGTTCTTGTGTTCATCGTGACCCTGAGAGCAGGATAAGCGGTCCAGATAATGGATGGATAGATATTTCCTTCTGGTTCTTGCTACCATTCTGATTCTCCTCTTACTATAAATCCTTTTTATTGCCTTTTTAACTTGTGAACATTCAATAAAACGTTGTAGTTTTGATATTGGAAACCACACTTCTTCGTCTTTCATTAGTGAACATTCATTAGTGTGCCCTTTATTGGGTTAGTGTATGTCTAATATTGTGAGAATTGTGAATGGATGTCCCGGGGTGGCGTAGCCAGGCTATATCCTTAAATCTTACACCTAAGCTTCTGCCACCACCACACACTGCTAAAAGATAAGGACCCTTTCAGCAGTATTACTTTCAGCAGTAATGAAGTAATATAACATTTTCCAATCGGATTTTGGTAATATCATTACAGTTACTGTCCAGTAACCCATTACCCAAAATACACCAGGCACAGATGCGGCGCATCACGTAGGCAGGGCGGAATGGTTCCAGCCAACGACCAACGACAGTTCCAGCTAGAGGTGACCAACGATGTCACTGACGTTACACGACTGGTTGGCCGTTCAACGACATTGCTGGTAAACATGGAAGTGGGAGTTTCCCTATTCGCCGTGAATCAGCGCAGTAGTTTGCATGCTAATTACCATAGTATATTGCTGCTCATGGATGCTACTGAAACGCCTTATTGGAAAAAAAAACGTCCAATTCACAAATACGAGCACTAATTGCCACACACAGTTAAGAGTGAAAATTATAAGCCTCTTCAGAGTTGGTATAAGGGGTATCATGCCCAGACTTTCCAGTGATCATGGCAGCAGATTGTAGTCAAATAATTATTTCATATAAAAAAATAAATTGCCGCTATTTAACGGTATATATAATCAGGGTTTGAAAATTGCTGTCAAGTACAGCTGCTGTTCACGGAACCGATGTCAAAACAGCCTGTAGTACAGGCTTCCAGGTAGCATAGCAGTCTATTCCGTTGCCTACCAACACGGGGATCGCCGGTTCGAATCCCCGTGTTACCTCCGGCTTGGTTGGGCGTCCCTACAGACACAATCGGCCGTGTCAGCGGGTGGAAAGCCCGATGTGGGTATGTGTCCTTGCCGCTCCACTAGCGCCTCCTCTGGTCGGTCGGGGCACCTGTTTGGGGGGGAGGGGGACCTGGGGGGAATAGCGTGATCCTCCCATTGGCTACGTCCCTCTGGTGAAACTCCTCACTGTCAGGGGAAAAGAAGCGGCTGGCGACTCCATGTATATCGGAGGAGGCATGTGGTAGTTTGCAGCCCTCCCCAGATCAGCGAGTTAATGTAAGCTTTATGGTCTATGGCTTCATTAGGCTATACAACATCGCCCACCACTGGATGTGTAATGAACTGCAATAAACTTGATCTGTGCTTTGAGTACCCGCCATCAAACATTACCCTTGCCTAGTTGTACTTTTGTGGTTATTTTGGTGAAAGTAACGCAAAAGTAGTATAATCAGTAAAGCATTACACTACACAGACAGTAATATTGTAAAGTAACTTTCAAACAAAAGTAACTAGTAACATTCAATACATTACATTTTGAAAGTAACTTGGCTAACACTGCCTGCAACATGTGTAAGCTGCATATTTTTTAAACCCCGATGGTGAACTGAGTCCAAATATGTGTATGTGATCAAGTGTGTGCATGCGTGATTAAGTCCATGGCACAAAATCTCACTCAAGCCAGGTACCCAAAGTTGGCAACCCTGCATATAGTATATATATTTCTTCATCCTAAAATGGAGTGAAATAAACTCCTGTTTCCTTCATAGTTGGTTTACTGAGAGAGATGATGTGGACCTGTCTCTCTCTCCCTCCCTCTCTACCTGGATACATCCAGCCAGGATGCTGGTGGTCATCTTCTTGTAGAGGCTGGCGTAGTTCTCACAGTCACTGACCAGGTCTCGCAGCTCGGTGACCAGCAGCAGGTTGGTGCTGTGTTTGTCCAGAGCTTTGACCAGTGCCTCCCTGGTGCCCAGGCGACACATCACGACTGCATAGTCTTTATTCAGATAAGCCAGCCGGTATAGGAAACAGATGAACTGCTGAACCACCTGCAGACATACACATATTTGACTGGAGATTACCAAACCTGTTAGAATTGAACCAGAATTAAGACTGATAAGAAGATTAAATGAAAAATGTTAAATTTTTCAATAATCAAAACAAACAAGTTGAGAAATGAAGTTAAAGTTCCATCACGTCTGTCTGACATCATTTGGAATGAATCAAAGGTTTTGATTTTAATGACTGGCTTGTGTTCATATGGAAATGAGGTCATAGACGAATATTTTTGGTCAACAAATCAACTCTGCTGATCAGTGTTACAAAACTAAAATGCATTGAATTTAAAATTTAATGGATTTCTTCAAGATACTCTTGATTCCCTCCTTTGGGGGGAGGGGGGTCAGAAGTTAGCAGCTGGAAGGGATTCAGTCGTTAGCACAAGGACACATAAGGTAGGAAACAGTCAAGGTCATAGGGAAGCCAAAAAGTGGACATTACTGTATGTTTACAGAACACTGTCTTAAAACCTGCAGTGTGCAACTTTTGTCTCCCCTTTCTGGCAGTGAGAGTGATTACAAATGCACACTTAGTTAATTGTTACAAAAACTGTTGAAAAAATATAAAATTTCCACAATTCCAAGATAATAATCCATTATTTAGGTACAGTCAATGTAATAGCTACACAGCCTACTCCAAATATTGTAGGAATACCAACCAAGAGCAGAAACATGACATCTGTGTCTACCCTAAGTTCCTTTTCTCCTTTAAGCGCTCTTCAACAAGGAAAAGCTACACCAATTGTTATCCGTGTTTGTACTCGCTGTCAATCACTTTCTTTTTTGACTTCAATCCTTCCTCTGAATGCTGAGTATCTTTTTCCCACGGCACCACGAAACTGCCGCCGTGGGCTATGCGTTGCAAATTGTGGTCACTCACTCACTCATGGACAACCTGCGAGGGACGTTTAGTAGGAAGTGCTTGCAACTCACATCAGGCGTACCATGGGTCTGGATGGTTTCGTGCTTGTTTCTCTGGAGTATCAGAAAGTATTCCGTTGCTACTTCAGCTCTGGCAAAGCAATTGCATCTATCGTTTTCCCAAACAACTTTAGATCCATCTTCTGTGTGACGAAAGCGTTCGCATGCCTCTGATTGGCCAACCCTAACCCCACCATAACCTTAACCAATCAGAGGCAGAGTTTGCTGGTTGACAGAAAACGCATCACTACCGGTGCTCCAGCATGGATATATCACTCCAGACACCAGATTTAAAACGCCAGTACACAGAGATTTACCTGGCAGTGATAGGCTTAATCAGCATTGTGTGAACTCATTTGGCAAGGGCTTGAATGTAACGGACGTTCATTTATATGTAAAGGTCCTGCACTCTAGCTTTAATGGAGATGAGGACGCACGGACAAAAAAGAAGTAAAGAAAGAATCAGGTAGACAAACCTCTCTGTCGTTTATGAAGGCAGTCATAGAGGACAAACAGGGCTCAATGCTCTCATGCCAAGGCAGGAGATCCTCCAGGTAGTTATCTAGGAATTTGTTAAGCATCCTGGAAAAGTAAAAACATTATGAAGAAATATTTTAAAACTGCATCAACCTATCCAAGGAAGAATCTAGTCCAATTTCTAATTCAGTGTTTTTAAGCAAAAACTGCTGAGAAGCTGGTTTACCTTCAATTGAAAACCATCGGTCTGTTGTCTATGTATCACGTGTATCAGCATGTACTGCGGTATTATGTTAGTCTGTTAAAGGTATTGTTTGTGTACCATGTGTACCAGTATGTACTGTGATACTATGTTAGTCTGTTAGAGGTACTGTTGTCTGTGTACCATGTATGTACTGTGGTACTATGTTAAGTCTGTTAGAGGTACTGTTGTCTGTGTACCAGTATGTACTGGGGTACTATGTTAGTCTGTTAGAGTTACTGTTGTCTGCATACCATGTGTATCAGTATGTACTGTGGTACTACGCTGGGTTGAACCATGTGTATTAGACTAATAATTGAATATCTATCAGACTTGTGGAATAAAGATCCACCTGTCAAAAGCAGTAGTGCTTTTAGTAGGTCTGGGTATTCATGTTTGTACCTGAGGATGGAGAGCTGTACTGCCCGGTCAGCCCGGTGCTGGTCCATGAGGCGTACCAGGTCCTGGTAAGTGTCACGGCTACGGGTCACCTAAGAATACAACTGTAGGTGAGATTTATATTTCCAGTCACTGGAACTACATATCCTCCCTGTACAACCCATGAATTCTTATTGTAGGTCCTGAAAGTACCAGTCACCCCATATTGTAGAAATCTTGGTGATATTTCCCACAGTAATTTCAGGTTGGACATAAATGTTAAAGATATGTAGTCTTGCTTCCTCCAAATCATGTCCCATTTGGATTTCTGGAACTATACTCAGACATTGGTAAAAAGTCTCCCGTGGGGACAATGCTGAGCTGGCAATGGAGTAGGACGTGAGCTTGGAGGCCCCTGCTGATTTCAGTGTAAACTGTTATTCATCTGCGCTTTTCGAACATATATTTAGCCTTAAGTTTGTTTTGCTTTTTATTTGCAAATTCAACTTCGCATTAAAATAAAATGTCTGGAAAGAAAAGTAAAAGTCACAATACTACGCAGCAACAATCAAGGCTTAGTCAACACGCTGTGATCACATCCCCGTTTGGCTCGCATCCACCCTCGATTTGCTTCTACCCAGTCAGAGCATGCATTCGACACAGCAGCCCTGAAGCTCAAATTGTTAGCTTCTTTGAGGAAGGACATTGTGAAGATTTTTAAAAAGGAACTTCAGGCAGCACTTGAAGATTCTTTGTCACTATCAAACTTGAACTGCAGGCCGTTAAAACACAGCTGGCGAATGACAAGGCCGCTACTGGTGCTGGTATGTCTGCATTAAAAGGTACTGTTGGGCAAATGAAGCATTCACTCTCTGGCTTTACTGATGACATCGCTGAGATGCAAACTATGATTATGGGCCTCACTGCTGACTTAACCAAGCTGAAGAACAAATGTGATGACTTGGAGTCTAGATCACGGCGTAATAACATCAGGATAGTGGGAGTACTGGAAGGTCCTGATAGTTGCACCAACGTCACTGTTGCTGCCTTGTTAAAGGAAGTAATTGATTTGGGAAAAAAGCCTGTTTTGGACCTGCCCCACTGGAGCCTTCAACCTACTATGCTCAAGCCTGGTTAATGAGCAGAGCCATTGTGGCCAGATTCCATTATTACAGTGACTGTGTTGACATCTTGTGCTGTTTGAGAGTGCTCCAACAGATCAAGATCAGGGACTTGACCATTTTGGTGTTTCCTGACCACACTGCCAAGACAGCCGGGCTGCATTCAACTATGTCAGGCGGCAACTCCGGGGCATTGAGGGCGTTTGTTATGGTCTGTTTCATCCAATGCGGCTGTGTACCACGTATGATGATGTTGAGAGTTTACTCAGTGTAGGAGGCCAAAGACTGCTAAGACTCTGAAAACTAGGTGAGTTAGAGTATTTCTGTTCTGTGTTGACAAGCTCATTCTTTTATTCATTTAAGTTTGCAACTACATTTGGTTCTTGGTTGCTGTTAAAAGGTTATCAATGTAATACTTGTCTACAGTTTGTGGATTCCTTTCTGTTTACAATACTTACATATTTAATTTTGCATAAATAGGTTGTTTTCTGTTTTGGTGCACTAACAAGGTTAGTGTTATTCTTGTAAAACTAAACTAAGTTGTTGTATGATTATAGGCATATAAGAGATTTTATTTTTGTACTCTTCTCTAATATTTCAGTGCTTTTTATAGGTCACCTTTGTGTACCATGGAGTATACTTTTTTTATGCCTTTATAGATCAGTGTAATAATTTTGCTTATGCAATACCTTGTTTTATATCTTTGGCTCTACCTTTATTTGACTTTACCTTTATTTGACTTTGTTATTTGTTTATGTGTTTTGTGCAACACTAATGTCTTGCCAATACTTAATTTTTCTGGTTCTGAGCTGTAAATGGACATGGGTTATTTAGGATATTTAATATTACTAATACTATGATCCACATATTTGATGTGGCAAAGAATTTGTGATATTGGGCAATACAAATAAAAGTGACTTGACTTATTCATTGTTTATATGGGGACTTTGCGTGCGTGTGTGTGTGTGCGCGCGCGCGCGCGCTTGCTCGCATGTCTTTGTGGGTGTTTATTGGGTGGACCTCGGCTCTTTATGGCTATTTGTACTTTTGTTTTTTATTTCACATAAATGATTAACAGCAATGTAAATCCCAGCATTACTGGGACAGGCACATGTCAAATTTCTTAGTTGGAATATTAGAGGTATGGGTAATCTTATCAAGAGATCTAATGTGTTTACCCATTTAAAATGTTTAAACTCAGATATCGTATTCTTAAAGGAGACACACATTCGGCTTAAAGATCACCATAGGCTTCATAGTTCTTGGGTAAGTCAAGTCTTTTGTTCTAACTTTAACTCTAAACCAAGAGGGTTTGCCATTTTAATTAATGTGAAAATTGAGTTCTCATCGACAAATGTCATTGCTGATAACAATGTTAGATATCTTTTAGCTGCAGGCATGCTAATGCAAAAAAAAAAAGAAAAAGGTTTTGTTTGGTAAATGTCTATGCCACAAATTTTGATGACACTGAATTTGACAACAGATTATAAAGTAACCTTCCCTTCTTAAATACTCACTCGTTGATTTTGGGGGAGGGATTTCAATTTTTATTGACCTGATGTTGGATTGGTCTAATCCCCGTAACTTGTCTGTTTTATAGACAGTACTTAAAACTCTTGTGTCGTTTCTTCTGATTATTTAAGCACTATAATATCTGATCACACACCTTTTATTATTATTAGATATTCAATTATCTACTTACAGATGTAGTCCACCACTTTGGAGATTCAACTGCCTTCTCTTGGCAAACAAAGAATTTTGTGAGTTCATTTTGACCTCAATTGATAATTTCCTTGCCCATATTCAAATTGATTCCACTTCTTGTTCTTTACTTTGGGAGGCACTTAAATCTTATCTTAGGGGGCAAATTATTTCTTTTTCCACTTATTCAACTAATGAACACTTGGCTTAATAAACTTACATCTGTGATAAGTAACCTTGCTCAACGATATGGTCTAAATCCTTCTCCAGAACTTCTTAAACAGCGCCTTGATTTGCAAGTAGAATTCGACCTCATTTTAACAGAAGCTGCAGAGCCGCCTGTTACTACATACCCGCAATTCATATTATGAACATGGCGACAAAGCAAGTCGTTTGTTGGCTCATTAGCTAAGGTGACAAGCTGCTTCACACCTGATACCTCAAATTGAAAACACTTATAATGTGGCAGGATGAGGAAAAACACAGGAGACGAAGGCGAGTTTGAACTTTATTCCTCAGCTCCAAAACAGAACTGAAACAGGAACAACCTTGCACCAAAGAGCCCGGGAACGTAAACCACGTCCCCAGCTCACAGCCCTGCTGGGTGAGAGGCATAGCCCCTAGTGTCCGCCACACAGCCTCCCCCCGAACACCCAGAAGGGACTCCTGGAAAGAAAATCTGTTTCTCACTGGAGGCTTAAGCAGCCTGCCATAACGGCTGCGCGATCCCTCAGCCGAAACAGTAGGTGAAACACAGTTCAATGCTGGCTGAGAAGCAGAATGCTGAACCTGTGAAGACACTGCCGGGGTCCTGGAAGGAGGGCGACCCCGACGGGGAACCTGGGTCAGAAACACAACTTCGTCTGCCACCCTGTGCACCAGTTTAAGCCTATCAAGCATGACACGCTCCCTACGCCCACCCATATCCAGCACAAAACCCTTAGGACCCGTCTCAAGAACCCGAAACGGGCAATCGTATGGGGGTTGGAGGGGCAAGCGGTGAGCGGTGAGCATCATGCTGTACAAAAACAAAACGAGCCGACATGAGCTCCGCAGGCATGAACGACCGCGGAAATCAGTAGTGAACGGGGCCTGGAACCCGAGTGCTGTCGGACAAAAAAGGATAAACGGCCGGATGGGGTCGAGGAGTGGAACTCCAGGCAAAAATTCCCCAGGGACGCGGAGCGGCTGACCGAGCACCAGCTCAGCGGGCGAAGCGTCGAGGTCCTCCTTAGGAGCCGAACGCAACCCGAGCATAACTCAAGGTAAACAGTCCACCCAGTTACCATCCGAGAGCGCAGCGCTGCCTTGAGCGACCGGTGAAAACGTTCACACAAGCCGTTAGCCTGAGGGAGGTACGCGGTAGTGCGGTGTACCTGCACACCCAAGGATCGCGCAAGTGCTGACCAGAGCTCTGACACGAACTGTGGGCCCCTGTCTGAGGTGATATCTGACAGAGTGCCGAAACAGGCGACCCAGGAGGAAAGAAACGCGCGTGCAATGTCCGAGGATGTTGTGGAGGACAAAGGGACAGCCTCTGGCCATCTGGTGGTCCGATCTACCATTGTGAGCAGGTACGTAAAACCCTGTGAAGAAGGTAGAGGGCCCACCAGGTCCACATGCACATGGTCGAAACTTCTGGCCGGGATCGGAAACGGTTCGAGGGGCGACTTAGTGTGCTGGTGGACCTTAGCGCGCTGGCACACCACACATGCAGCCGCCCTCCCCTTGACGTCCTTGCGGAGGCCAGGCCAGACGAATTTGGAACCGACCAACTTCACCGACGCTCGAACTCCAGGGTGCGAGAGGTAGTGAATCGATTCAAAAACGCGACGGCACCAGGCCACTGGAACAACGGGGCGGGGATGGCCAGTGGAGAGATCACAGAGGAGGGCAGGACTGCCTTCCTGCATCACAGCATCCTCTAGCTTGAGGCCAGTACGCGTTGACCTAAGGGCAAGGACATCCGGGTCGCTGGGCTGGTCGGCAGCCATAGCGGAGAAATCCACACCGAGGTGCACAGGACACACGAGCACACGCGACAGACAATCAGCAATAGGGTTGGACTTCCCGGCCACATGCTGAATGTCCGTTGTGAACTCAGAGATGGCCGCCAGGTGGCGCAACTGACGAGCAGACCACCGCTCAGTCACCTTGGACATGGCGAAAGTCAGCGGTTTATGATCCTCATAAGCCGTGAAGGAGCGACCCTCCAGCAGGAAGCGGAAATGACAGGTTGCAAGGTCTAGTGCCAGCAACTCCCGGTCAAAAATGCCGTACTTTGCGCTTGCTATCTCGCAGTTTGCGGCTAAAAGATACGAGTGGCAACCACAACCCCCACGGCTATGTCAGACGCGTTGGTTGTTAAAGCTATGGACGCCGTGGGTGTGGGATAGGCGAGGACGGCAGCGTTAGCCAGGGCGCACTTAGCTCCGTCAAAGGCCTGGACCCGTTCGGGAGTCCAATCGACAGGGTCGTTAGCCTTCTTGGGCACGTCCTCTGCGCGCACAGGAACCTGATGATAGCCGCGCACCAGGTCCACCTTAGAGAAAATAGTGGTACCTGCCAGGCGTATGGAAAAGTCCTGTATGTGTGGGATGGGATAGCGGTCATTGGCGGTGACGTTGTTCAGGTGGCGAAAGTCGCCGCAAGGCCGCCACGACCCATCTGCTTTGGGTACCATGTGAAGCGGCGAGGCCCGAGGGCTGTTGGAATGCCTCACTATACCCAGACGCTCCATGATGGCGAACTCCTCCTTAGCTATAACCAATTTTACCCCGATGAGGCGCCGTGCACGTGCAAAAACTGGCGGTCCCACAGTGGAAATGAAATGTTCTACACCGTGTTTAGTAACCGCGGTGGAAAAGGCAGCTGTAGTCACCGATGGAAAATCCGCCAGCAAACATTGAAAAACATCACCTAATGATAAAATGTTAGCGTGTGTTAATGGCCCGGCTCCCCCTGTCTCGGCTGACATGTCTGTGCTAGCTGGAGGGAGTAGGCTCTTTTGCGAGCCAGAGTCCGCCAGAAACCGTCTTCCTCACATTGAGTCCTTAATGAAGAGCAGCTCACTACTTCCACCAGCGCTGGCCCTGGAGTTTCCCAGCACCTCAAACGTGCACGGAGGGACGCAACGCCTATCCTTGCCCCTGAACCGCTGGTGGAAGAAACAGAGGCCGCTCCCGCGCCATCTCCTTGCACCAGAGAGCCCGGGAACATAAACCACGTTCCCAGCTCACAGCCCTGCTGGGTGAGAGGCATAGCCCCTAGTGTCCACCACAATAATATAATTACTACCGATCCTATGGAAATTAATGACACTTTTAAATCATTTTGCTCTTCACTATATAAATATGAATACCCAAAAGATACAAAAATGAGAGAATTTCTTGAAAATTTTGCAAATCCTGTTATTGATCCTAGTCCTGCAAAAAATTGGAAACGCCACATTCTCTCTTTAATAAGTAACACAGTTGATTAAAGCGATGCAATCTAATAAAGCTCCAGGCCTGTATGGGTTTCTGATCCCAGTTTTTTTTTAAATGTTTAATAGAAAACTTAACGCTATTACTTTTCCTCCCACCATCAAAAAGACATATATGTTCTGGAAAGATGTCTTCCAAACCTTATCCCTAGCCCTCAATTTTATACTAGAACCTAACCTTCTGGTCACCCTGTTTGGCACCACTGGCAAGGATGACGTACACCTGACACAATCCAAATGCTGCATATAGTCCTTCGCTTCTCTGTTGGCCAGGTCTGCAATATTGCTGAGATGGAAGGATGCTGCCCCGCCCACCCACGCTCAGTGGCTGAACGATGTTATGTCCTGTCTAAACCTCAAAAAGATCCGCTACTCAGTCTGTAACTCCAAGGACAAGTTTCAAAGGGTGTGGGGACCTTTCATGGAATATTTTAAGAATCTCCAGTCAAACTAAAGAATTATTGACCAATTCTCTTCTGCTTTTTGTTTTTGTTGATTTACATCAGTAATATTGAACAGAATTGAGATTGAACAGGCTGCCATCAAGGCGGTAACATATGTTGACTTTACCGCCAAGTGACTGATCTGTCTTCTGCAAGAGAGCAGCAAGGTACATGGAAAATAACGTAGGCACTAGAACACAGCCTTGCTTTACTCCACAATCCATGGGGAAAGGCTTGGAAAGGGTTCCACGGAAACAGACACAGCCTTTAATTTAATCATGGAGGGCATGAATCATCTGGATGAAGTGGTCAGGGCATCCAAATTTGGATAGCACATCCCACAAAATGGCTCTCAGAAGAGAATCAAATGCTTTCTCGAGGTCGAAAAAGATGAAAAACATTGTCTTCTGTTGTTCTTTTGCCTTCTCCATGAGCTGTTGCGCCGCAAAGATCATATCGGTGGTGGGATCAAAAACCGCTTTAGGATTCAATCTCCAGCGCTTGAAGTCTAAGAACCAGACATCCACCAACGTCATCATCGAGCTTCAATATGCTGATGATAATGCTGCTCCTGCCCTGACTCCAGAAGGTCTTCAGATGATCTCCAACTCCTTTGTTGATTCCAACGAAATGTTTGGCTTTTCTGTGAACATCAAGAAAACCAAAACCCTTGCCGTTGTGCCTCACGATACTCCAAGAGTCTCCACTTCAAATCACCATCCATGGCCAATCTATAGAACAAGGATTTGTGGGTCTCCCAACAGCTGAAACTGACTGGAGGTTGGATGGAGTGTACCCCATCCAGGTCTATCTGCTGGGCAAATATATTCCATTCTGTGTTCAAAACTGTCCTGGAGTTGAGAGAAGGCTCCCTCAGGCCAAACTAACTGTCCTGCTGGTCAGCTTAGCACCAATAGCAAGGGCTTTGTGTGCTGGGACAAGAAACAAAGAGAGGTGGTCTGACTGTCCAAGGTGGGGGTGAGGTATGGCTCTGTAAGTGTCCTTTATGTTAGTATACACATGATCTAAGATGTTTTTCCCCCCTGGTTGTGCATTTGACATATTGGGAGAATCTGGGAAGAACATTTTTTGAGGTTAGTTTGGTTGAACTCCCCAGCAATGATGAAAACTCCATCAGGGTGTGTGTTCTGTTGTTTACTGATGGCGTCATGCATGTGTCCAAGCACTAGCTTAGCATTAGACTGTGGTGGTATGTATACTGCTATGACAAAAACAACAGTATATTCCCTAGGCAAGTGAAACGGCCGGCACTTAAGCATTAGATATTCCAGGTCCGGAGAGCAAATTTTATTCATTGTGGTTGTATTCGTGCACCATTTTGCATTTATGCAAACAAATCACCTGACTTCTTACCAGAGTCAGATATTCTGTTGGTGCGATAAAGTGAGTGGCCTGCTAGCTCAAATGCAGCAACCAGTATATCGTGATTCAGCTACATCTCCGTGAAAATCAGAACACAGCAGTCCTTTGTAGTTCTCTGTATAGCGACACTCAGTCTGTGTTCCATTTGCGAGTGATCTTACATTCATGAGAAAAAAACACTAGGGAGAGAAGTTTTGCATGGAGCAACCTTAGCCTGGCTAGCAACCACCTCGCTTACCCCACTTGTTTACTCTCCTGGTGCCATCTGCATTGCCTCCCCTCGGGGATAGGGATACACGTTAGATGCAGTGGTCTGAGAAACTCCTGCGGTATTGTTTTTTAGTTGAAATAGTGTTCTGTAAAGGCTGTGCCAATCTTTAAAAGTTCTTGGCGACTGTAGTAAATGTTTGCCCTCATTTCCTCGACTAGGGAGATAATAATAGTCAATATTTATATCAACAAGAACCACCGGTAAGAGGAGCACAAAGCCACTGCATCTGTGCGCGCTGTCACACCTGCCGAAATTGTCACAAATTCTGTACAAACAGATATTATAACTTTCACATCCTTACTAGCCAGACATCTTACTATTGCATTGGAAGTCTGCTAGGTGCCCCTTCCATTACCCAGCGGCTTAAAGACACCATATACATGGGGGACTTCCGGTGATGTCGGAATGTAGAAGACGTATTGGGTCTCGCTCTCCCGTGAGTTTACTTGAAATAGTACTTTTACATAACCCCTGACAATCAAAAATATATATGCGAACAGAAACTGTTATTCATAGTACATACCGATAATGTCGAAATCAACGAAGTCATCTAAGAGGGGAGATGCTGAAGTTTCGACCACACCACGTGATAGCCCAAGTATGGCTAGCATAACTAGCCCGCTAGAACAGCACAGAGCTAACATCTCTGCCGATTTTAAAGTGGTGTTTGTGGCTCTGGAGGAGAAACTGAACAACACCCAGGCTACAGTAACCGAACACGGTCAGTGTGTCACTTCAGTGCTCTGGAGTCGACGGCTGACCTACATGATCAGCGAATCAAAGAGCTGGAGGAGCGACGCAAGGTCTTAGCTGATAGCAATGCCAAGCTGACTGCCGAGACAGGGGATTTGGAGTGTTGGAGCCGTAGGAATAATATCCATATTGTTGGACTCCCCGAATCTATCGAGGGGCCTCGACCTACGGACTTCTTCTTAAAACTCCTGGTCGAATTGCTAGGCGATCAGGTTCTTCAATCTCCTCCTGAGCTGGACCCCGAGCACAGGTCGCTTGTAGACAGATCGCAGCCAGGGTTGAGACAATGACCTGTAATCATCCGGCTCCACCGCTACCAGACCAAGGACCTGATCGTCTGCGAAGCCCACAAGAGACGAGGACATCTCCAGTACCGCGGGACGCCCGTACAGATATTTGAAGACTACACCCCGGAGGTGCTAGAGCAGCGTTCAAAGTAACGGGACGTCATGGTTAAGCTGGACAACCTGGGCCTCAGATCAGCTCTTCTGTTTCCAGCACGTCTGCAGATTACACTGAGAAGCGGAGCTGAGAAGAGGTTCTCTTCAGTCGAGGAGGCCGCGGCCTTCGCTGCTAGCCACCAACAGGAGCTGATGTCCAACTAGCTTAATCGCTAAACTGGGCTGGGCAGTACACATCGTACATCACCTGGTTTTTCTGCTGTATGAAGAGCCCATGTTTTTTTTGTTGATTTATTTTTTCTTTCACAGATCGACCCACATTTTAGCTATGGCTAGCTTGGGAATTTAGCAGCTAAAAAATGGCGGCAGCTTCACTTGCCAAACTCCACAACATAGACGGTGACAAACTTTGCATTTCTGTTTGTGATGTGCCACAGTAGTAACGATTTCACGGATGGTGTTCCCCAACGTTTTATGATGCCTTTTGCCTTTTTATGTTATCTGGTCACGCCGTGTTTGGTACCGTTTCTAATAGAACTAGTTTAATACTGATACAGCCTCTCGGTGGGTTTACATTATTGGTGGTGTTGTGCATTGTTTTGTATTGCGGTTTGTCATGGGTAAGCTCTGGTTGTGCCCTCAGAGCTCTGTTGGTGGTACATTTTATATGTTAAGTGTGTGTGTTTGTGTGTGTATGTGTGTATATGTATGCATGTGTATGTATGTATGTATGTATGTATGTATGTATGTATGTATGTATGTATTTAGATATGCATATGTATGCATGCATGTATGTATATATACATAATTTTTATTTATTATCTTTTTCCTTTTTTATTTATGATGTATGCTTTTTTACTGTTATTTAACTAGTTTTCTATTGTCTTGTCCCGCTGTGCCCTGTGTCTAATAGAGCTATATTTGTGGTACTGATAGAGCCTCATGGTACGTTTACACCACTGGTAATGTTTTCCACCGATTTCTTTTACCACGGGTAAGCCCAAGTTGTGTTCCTGAGGCACTCTGTTATTCTTTTAAATCTTTACAATTTTCTTGCCACGGAATCTGCGAATTTGTTATTCATAACTGTTCACAACTGTTTACATTTGTTAATAGTTTTAGTAAAGGGATGGGGGTGCCAAGACGTCTTGAGAAGGAAGGCTGATAAAGAAAGGAAGTTTGTGTCAATTCGTTTGGCAGAGGTTTGTATTATGGGAAGCAAAGGGACAGGGAGGTGGGAGGGGGCAGAAAAGGGGAGTGTTAGATCTCCTGGGGCTACAAGTCTGGGTTGGGTTGGGAGGGATAGAATGGGAAGGCAGAGCCAGGTTAGGGTGGGTGGGAAGACCTCTTTGTTTGTCTACTCTTTAAATGGGAGTTCTTTTTCATCGAACTCACGTACATTATATTGTGTTGTTCCCATGTGTTGTACTTCCTCTACTCATTGTTGCTTGCAGTCTAGGACCGCCCTGACATTCCTTAAGTTATATGCAATGTCATGGCTAGTGTGGCTGGCATAGGGACTGGTGGCGGACAGTTAGTGAGGATCATCTCGCTAAACACTGGTGGGTTGAATGCACCTGTGAAATGTGCAAAGATTTTTGCACATAATGAAAGTGTAGACGCGGACATAATGTTTATTCAGGAGACACATTTATGTAACTCTGACCAGCATAAACTAAGTAGGCCTTGGATTGGACAGGTACTCCATTCCAAATTTAGTCTGAAAACGAGGGGTACAGCCATACTAATTAGAAAAAATATACTTTTGACTCCTAACACTGTCATCACCGGCATAAATGGCCGCTATGTCATTGCCTCTGGTATGCTTTATCAGAAACCAGTCGTTTTAGCATCCGTTTATGCCCCCAACTCAGATGATGACAGTTTTATGAAATTACTGCTGTCCTCTATCCCAAAATTAAATTCACACTTATTGATACTGGGAGGAGACATGAATTGTGTTATAAACCCAACACTCAACAGATCCAGCCCAAGACATATTGCGTCCTCAAAAATGTCTCAGACTCTCTCCGCTTTTATGGACCAATATGGTTCTGTCAGCCCATGGAGATTTCTAAACCCCTCTACTAGAAAATATTCGTTTTTCTCCCATACACATCATTCATTCTCTCGTATAGAATATTTCACTCTGGATAAAACACTCGTCCCATCTATTGTATCCACCCAATATTCACCAATAAATGTATCAGACCATTCTACTGTGATTCTAGACCTTCAGTTGGACCTTAAGCCCAAGGGATTTAGGTTCCGGCGTGTTTACCCTCTTTTGTTAGCTGATAAAAACTTTTGCAATTACATCTGAGTCAATTACATTCTTTTGTGAGACAAATAAAAATGAAGAGACTCCTGCACCTCTGATATGGGAAACCATCAAAGCCTTTATTAGGGGCAAAATTATTTCACATACGTCTCATGCCAATAAACTTCATAGAGCATGCCAAAGGGAACTAGTCTATTGCCAACATAGACAATCGGCCCACAACTAACCAATCACCCAATCTATATAAAGAAAGGATAGGACTCAAAATGGAGCTCGATCCTCTCCTAACAAGAGAGGCAGAAAGTCTCTTAATGCGCTCTTGGGGGACCATGTATGAACATGGAGACAAGTCTGGTCGCTTATTGGCCCACCAACTGAAGGCCAAGAACATTCTACTCCCAGCTTTACACATCAGAATCTACCACGGATGAAGCTCAACTGCTTAACTTTTTTGAGAATTTAGACACGCACAAGATTTCTACCAGCAATCGCCAAATGCTTGATGCCCCCTTAACGCTTTCTTAAATCAAAGAAGCAATTAAGTCAATCCATAGCGGCAAGTCCCTAGGCCCTGATGGGTACCCGGTGGAATTTTATAAAACGTTTTCCGATCAGTTAGCCCCATTATTACTTGAAATGTTTAATCTAGGGATGTCCCGATCAAGTTTTTTGGGCCCTGATCCGATTCCAATCATTTAATATTGCTATCTGCCGATACCGACCTGATACATTTTCCTAGAATAACCAATCCAATGTATATGCGTGACAATTGAATAGCTCTGCAATGCATTAAGAAAGAAAATGCCTGCATCCAAGCTGTTCCTTAATGGGTTTTTATTTATTTTCAAAATAAACAGTATAAATATGCCTCTTATCACATATCCACTTGTAGCGCAGCATTGGTTTTAATTTGTTCTTTAACAAAATAACCAAGTAATTGTAAACAAACTAAAATATATAGCTTATTCCACGTAGTGCAAATAGTCACAATTCCACTTCAAAATGGTAGCTTAACTTTGAGATTCAGTCACAACAATCAAGTCCTTAGTGCAGCATTGTACTAAAACTAGAACACTAAAAATGAGTGCATGACATGTAGTGCCGGGGGGGGGGGGTAGGACATAACGTGGCTCCAACAGCTGCAAAAGACGGCAAAAACCAGTGTCCTCTACCACAGTGATGGGCTGGTCATCCAAACCGATGAATTAAGCTACTTTTTCAGTTATCTTTTTAGCCTTGTCGCTGCCAGGAGGAGATTTCTCTCTCTTTTCAAAAATACCCTCCAGTGTGAGTTGCTTCGGTGCAGCCTTCGCCTTGGTTAGCTGAGTGAACTAGTTAAATTCCGTTTCGTGTTTTTTTAGGTGCCTAATCAAGTTAGTGGCATTATACGCAGCTCTACAAAAACCGCCCCGCGAAATGCTTGCATTGCACGTGGCTGTTGGGCTATTTTCAGTTTCTATTTTAAAATAACACCACACTTCAGAAATTTTAGCTGCATGCTGGTCATGCCTGATTCTGCCGCAAATTGTGCTCCTGTTTACGACAGCTGCGTGACAGTGGACTGAGTGGAGGTGTCACAAAACAAAACAAAACATCGGACTTATTTTCTGCTCAATCTAATCCGATCCGATCTCTTAAAAAATGCCTGGATCGGCCCCGATCCCGATCCTTGAGATCGGATCATCCCTAGTTTAATCAGCCTCACCACCAGGCCTCGCTGCCGCCTACCCATACGCAGGCCTCTATTTCTCTGATTTTTAAGAAAGGCAAGGATCCATTGAACTGTGCGTCGTATCGTCCAATTTCATTTTTATCTGTGGATATGAAAATACTAGCTAAAGTCTTTGCTTGGCGATTAGAATATGTTACAAAGGGGAGGCACTCTTTCACGAACGTACGAAAACTTCTCAGCATCATTCACACTCCACCCTCTACTGAACCAGAGGTGATCATATCTCTTGACACTGAGAAAGCCTTCAACAGGGTGGAGTGGGCCTATTTGTTTGCTACGCTACAACAATTCGACTTTAGTGAAGGCCTTGTTTCATGGATTCAGTTACTTTACTCTTCCCCTTATGCATCGGTGTGTACACATACCCAATGCTCTGAACCCTTCCCCCTCTTCCGTGGGACGCGCCACGGATGTCCATTGTCACCGCTGTTGTTCGCGATTGCTATCGAGCCACTGTCGATTGCTCTAAAGGCAGAGAGCGGGCTTAAGGGTATCCGGAGGTGGGGTAGAGAACATAGAGTCTCGTTGTATGCTGATGACCTGCTTTTATCCCTCATCTTTTTCAGTCTTGGAATCTTTTGGTGTGCTCTCGGGTTATAAATTAAATATCCAAAAGAGCGTATGTTTCCCTATCAATCAATTGGCTGCAGATTTACCAATGTCGTCAATACCTTTCAAACTATCTAACTCAGGATTTAAATATTTGGGCATCGTTATTACTAGATCCATTCGTTCACTACGGGAACAAAACCTTATGGCACTAACAGCAACAGTCAAATCTGACCTAGAGAGGTGGAGTCATCTACCACTTTCTTTAGCGGGAAGGGTACAGATTATCAAAATGAATATTTTACCTAGGTACTTATATGTTTTCCAATGTCTGTCTTTTTGCCTAGATCGCTTTTCAACTCTCTTGATGGCATTATGTCCTCGTTTATTTGGGCTGGTAAGCATGCGAGAATTGGTAGAACCTTGCTACAGAGAGATAGGTCGTTGGGTGGGCTTGGCTTACCCAACTTCCTTGGCTACTACTGGGCCACCAATGCACACAAGGTCATGCTCTGGTTTGTTTCACTTCAGAGTAGCTGGTATCAGACTGAGGGTGACTCATGCTCCTCATCTTCACCCCAGGTCTTGGCATGCAGCACCCTGGCCCTCTCTCCCTCACAGTACACATCTAACCCCATTGTTATCGGCACTCTGAGAATCTGGGCACAAATTAGACGTTACTTTGGGTGGCTC
Organism: Lampris incognitus; assembly: GCF_029633865.1. Classification (NCBI taxonomy): domain Eukaryota; kingdom Metazoa; phylum Chordata; class Actinopteri; order Lampriformes; family Lampridae; genus Lampris; species Lampris incognitus. Next base: position 26,797,136 of record NC_079223.1, on the reverse strand, counting down.
ACTCTCCCCCAGGTGATCCCTAATTACAATAATCATTTATTTTTGCCAGCTGGAACTGACCCTAGATTTATCTTTCTAAAGAGGAAAGGCATCCACCACTTGGAAAGCTTGTATAGAGACAGCCTGTTTGCCAGCTTTGATCAATTACGTGCAGCTTTCGATTTGGGCAGCTCTGATTTTTTTTTAGATATTTTCAGCGATGGGATTTTGCTAGAACCCACTCCCCCCAGTTCCCCCAAATCCCGCCCCCCCAATGGTGTAGATGTTATACTTATCCCCAGTGGATGAGTCTATCATTAACAAGGTCAAAACTGGTTGGGAGAATGAATTGCAGATTACCTTCTCTGATAATTTCTGGGAAAAAGCCCTAAGAGGGGTCAACTCATCCTCCAGCTGCACTAGGCTTAGCCTTATACAGTTTAAGGTACTTAATAGACTCCATTATAGCAGAACTTTTGAGATTTTACCAAGATAGACTAGATGATAGATGTATTAGATGCACACAAGCCCCCTGTGATCTGACCCACATGTTCTGGTCGTGCCCCAAATTGAGTTGATTCTGGCAATCATTTTTTGATTGCCAGAATCGAAATCCCTCCCTCCCCTCATGTAGCTATTTTTGGTAGACCTCCAGATGAAATCACTACAACAACCGTCCAAACCAACATTATCATGTTTACCTTGATCTGTAGGAAATTTCTCCTTTTATGGAAGTCCACCCTGCCACCTTCATTTAAATCCTGGCTGCTCGATATTCTGTCTCTCCTAAAACTGGAGAAAATTAAATTTACACTGAGAGGTTCCTCTGACATATTTTACTCTCACTGGAGACCATTGATCAATTATGTTGACCAGCTTCCCCCTGGCAGAGTGTCGCAGTAATGGTACGTCTTGTGTCTGCCTGCATCGGGCGCAGCTTTTGCTGTCTGCCTGCCACATGGTCCCCATATAAGATCTCTGTATACGGAGGAGTATACGAAGGCTCTGCATGTGCAGTAGAGCGCATGTTGCGTCTTCCTGACCTTCGGATCTTCAATAGTCCAGCATGAGGGCCTGAATGTCCGCAACCACCAACTCTTCTTTTCTAGTATTTGTTTATATGTCTGTATTATTGTGGTTTTTACTTTTTGTTTGCTTGTGTCGCTGTGGATGTGAGTGCTCGATTTGACTTCATGCTTTACGCACCGTTTCCATCCCATCAAGGAGGACTGTGGGGCGGGAATCATAGTTGGCTCATAGGGGCCCTGGTTTGAGGGAAAGTGCAGGGCTGCCGCTCCCACAACGCACATCACGCACTGTGCATAGGGCACCAACTGCCAGAGGGGGCACCAGAATTATTTATTTATTTATAATTTGCATAATGATTATTATTTAAATGTAACATGAAGCACAATTATAACTGGTATCACAAGACCATTATAGGTAATACAAAGATATACATATTTCCTCGAAATAATAAAATGAATTATGGTGTCCCCTCCTCCTCCTTCCTATAGTCTGCGATTGCGCCCAACAAACTCAAGCCTGGCGCAAACTTAAACGTTAGCTACACACTATTGCTTCAAAAAGGCAAAAGGAATTGGGAGCAGAGAAACGAAAAAAGAAGAAGCAGTGGGATGACGCTCGTGCGTCACTTGCAGGCATGTTTTAGAAATGTTAATTCTTAAAATACTGTAAAATGCTAAAATGTTAGCCTTGGAATGCATAACATACATAGCCTAACAGTAGGAAACATCTTGAGGCAACCAGCTTGCTAAAGTTAGCAAGCTAAAGATCTTATAACGTTAGCTGCAAGCAAATATCTCATAATCTTTAACGTTACCAGCATTGTTTAGGAGGCAAATATTTAAGGGAAGCTAGTAGTTACGTTACTAGGTACAGATTTTCGACAATAGATTACAGTTTATTCTGAAATACATGAATACGTTTTTCTCCGTAATAGTTAGCCTACTCATCATATGTCAATACCCCTTGCTTCAAACCAATCATTAACATGCCAGATCCATCCGTCTTTAGCAAAGCATTTATGCAAGTTTAGCATATTTATTTCAAAACATGGTGTTTGCAAAACCCATTATGATCATGTAAGGCTGTTTGAGAGAATCAGATTGTAGCCTCTTAACACACAGGAATACCTTGTGGACATCATAGGCTACTTGTAATCAGATCTGACATGAACTATGGACCAGCGTTCAGAGATTGCTAATTGGCTGTGTAAAACCAATTTCTTTGTCAGGGTAAGGTCGACTTCTGCAGGGGAAATGGAGTCATAACCGCCACTGCTTAATTATCTACAAGAAAATTGAAATTTTGTCTTTTTATTTAGGTTTGGTGGCACGGTGGTGCAGTGGGGTGTGGCTGGTAGTTTGTGCACCATCACACGGCGGGGGGGGGGGGTCACCACAAAGCAATTACGCCTAGGGCACCCAAATGGCTAGCAGCTACTCTGGGAAAGTGGATTTGAAATTGTAAAAAAAAAAAAAAAGAAGAAAGAAAATACCTGTTCTTTTGTGGTTGTGATGTTGTGCTACATCCTTGTCCTAATAAAATATTGTAATAAAAAAATCAAATATACAGAAAAGGACCTACAGAAAAGGTCTTTCATAAATGGCAAACTTTTATATCTCATCTCACAGGACGACAGGTATTGCTTGATTGAACATTTGCCTGCTGTTTTACACCATAGTGTATATGCAATCAGTCGGACCTTCACTAGTCTCATTGAGCCGTGGTGGGTGGGGGGTGAGTATGTCTATATATATATATATGTGTGTGTGTGTGTGTTTGTTTATCTATTCTTTTCTATTTTACTTTACTGGAGAGAGAAAGGGAGTGTTCTCCTGTTTTTATTTCTTGCAAATACAAAAATTTAAATTGTATACACTACCGTTCAAAAGTTTGGGATCACCCAAACAATTTTGTGTTTTCCATGAAAAGTCACACTTATTCACCACCATATGTTGTGAAATGAATAGAAAATAGAGTCAAGACATTGACAAGGTTAGAAATAATGATTTGTATTTGAAATAAGATTTTTTTTACATCAAACTTTGCTTTCGTCAAAGAATCCTCCATTTGCAGCAATTACAGCATTGCAGACCTTTGGCATTCTAGCTGTTAATTTGTTGAGGTAATCTGGAGAAATTGCACCCCACGCTTCCAGAAGCAGCTCCCACAAGTTGGATTGGTTGGATGGGCACTTCTTGCGTACCATACGGTCAAGCTGCTCCCACAACAGCTCAATGGGGTTCAGATCTGGTGACTGCGCTGGCCACTCCATTACCGATAGAATACCAGCTGCCTGCTTCTGCTCTAAATAGTTCTTGCACAATTTGGAGGTGTGTTTAGGGTCATTGTCCTGTTGTAGGATGAAATTGGCTCCAATCAAGCGCTGTCCACTGGGTATGGCATGGCGTTGCAAAATGGAGTGATAGCCTTCCTTATTCAGAATCCATTTTACCCTGTACAAATCTCCCACCTTACCAGCACCAAAGCAACCCCAGACCATCACATTACCTCCACCATGCTTAACAGATGGCGTCAGGCATTCTTCCAGCATCTTTTCATTTGTTCTGCGTCTCACAAACGTTCTTCTTTGTGATCCAAACACCTCAAACTTGGATTCATCCGTCCACAACACTTTTTTCCAGTCTTCCTCTGTCCAATGTCTGTGTTCTTTTGCCCATCTTAATCTTTTTCTTTTATTGGTCAGTCTCAGATATGGCTTTTTCTTTGCCACTCTGCCCTGAAGCCCAGAATCCCACAGCCGCCTCTTCACTGTAGATGTTGACACTGGTGTTTTGCGGGTACTATTTAATGAAGATGCCAGTTGGGGACCTGTGAGGCGTCTGTTTCTCAAACTAGAGACTCTAATGTACTTATCTTCTTGCTCAGTTGTGCAACGCGGCCTCCCACTTCTTTTTCTACTCTGGTTAGAGCCTGTTTGTGCTGTCCTCTGAAGGGAGTAGTACACACCGGTGTAGGAAATCTTCAATTTCTTAGCAATTTCTCGCATGGAATAGCCTTCATTTCTAAGAACAAGACTAGACTGCCGAGTTTCAGATGAAAGTTCTCTTTTTCTGGCCATTTTGAGCGTTTAATTGACCCCACAAATGTGATGCTCCAGAAACTCAATCGGCTCAAAGGAAGGTCAGTTTTGTAGCTTCTGTAACGAGCTAAACTGTTTTCAGATGTGTGAACATGATTGCACAAGGGTTTTCTAATCATCAATTAGCCTTCTGAGCCAATGAGCAAACACATTGTACCATTAGAACACTGGAGTGATAGTTGCTTGAAATGGGCCTCTATACACCTATGTAGATATTGCACCAAAAACCAGACATTTGCAGCTAGAATAGTCATTTACCACATTAGCAATGTATAGAGTGTATTTCTTTAAAGTTAAGACTAGTTTAAAGTTATCTTCATTGAAAAGTACAGTGCTTTTCCTTCAAAAATATGGACATTTCAATGTGATCCCAAACTTTTGAACGGTAGTGTATGTGTAACTGAAAATATGTAATTATTATTCTTCAATGAAAATATTTTGGGGGAAAAAGGCTCTCGCTAGCTTCCATACTGTTCAAAATGCAGCTGCTTGAGTTTTAACTGGTACAAAGAAATGTGAGTACATCACTATTTCTAGCTTATCTTCACTGGCAACCTGTTTTAGAGCTGATTTTAATGTTTTTTGAATTTGTAATTTCATTGAATTCAATTTTCTTAATTACTTTTAAGACTGGCCTGGTTTGGCTCGTAGCTTTGCCATTTATCTCTGTATGAGCTGACATACAGTCTGAGTCACCTTTAAAAACAACTTTCTCATGTTTTTTTAATTGGTGTGTTTTCTGTTCCTTTTATCATCATCATCGTCTTTTTTTCCAAAACAATGATGATTTTTGTTTTTTAAATTATTTTACATCCTACCCTCACTCGTGAACAAGACTCAGAGATACTTGAACTCCTTCACTTGAGGCAACAACTCAACCCCAACCCAGCGGATTGGTGCAGCATCAGCAGTAATGTGGACGTTGTACCGGACCGTTGTGGTGAAGAAGGAGCTGAGCTGGAAGGCAAAGCTCTCAATTTACCAGTCAATCTTTGTTCCAACCCTCACCTATGGTCATGAGCTTTGGGTAGTGACTGAAAGGGTGAGATCGCGGATACAAGCGGTTGAAATTAGTTTCCTCCGTAGGGTGTCTGGGCTCAGCCTTAGAGATAGGCAGAGGAGCTCGGACATCCAGAGGGAGCTTGGAGTAGAGCCGCTGCTCCTTCGCATCGAAAGGAGCCAGTTGAGATGGTTTGGGCATCTGATTAGGATGCCTCCTGGGCGCCTTTGGAGGTTTACCAGGCACGGCCAACAGGGAGGAGACCCCGGAGTAGACCCAGAACTCGCTGGAGGGACTACATGTCCAATCTGGCCTGGGAACGCCAGGAGGAGCTGGAGGGCGTTGCTGTGGAGAGGGACATCTGTAGTGCCCTATTTAGCTTGCTGCCACCGCAACCCGACCCTGGAAAAGCGGCTGATGATGAAGGAATGAATTATTTCACATTCATTTTATCAAATCCTGTTTTCTCTTTCATCCTGTCCTTGCGAGGCCACTGCTTGACCATTTCATCTTGTTGTCTAGTTGATGTAAAGACTGGGTAACCAACACACAGTGATATTGAATGTATCTAGTGTCTACTACTACTACCAACTTTGGCTGCTCCTGTTAGGGGTCGCCACAGTGGAGCATCTGTTTCCATTTCTTCTTGTCCTCTGCATCTTCCTCTGTCACACCAACCACCTGCATGTCTTCCCTCACCACATCCATAAACCTCATCTTTGGCGTTCCTCTTTTCCTCTGCCTTGGCAGCTCCATATTTAGTGTAATGAATGAATATCTAGATGAGCGATAAAACTGGTACCTGGTTGCGTTCCTCCTCCAGTTGGGAGGTGCTGTCCCAGAGGAGCTGCTCCAGGGTCAGAATCACCTCCTTAGTGGCATTCATCTCCTTCAGACTCACAACCACCATCTTTAGCTCTGTATCCTTGAAGTTTAACTCCTCTTTCGACTCTGGAAACAGAAACACACACACACACACACACACACACACACACACGCAGAAGCAAACGCAGACACAACACTGTTAACATCCCATTTGACCATATCTATGTCCAGTTACAGCATCTAAACAAATGAAATCTGATTCAGATTAAAGGCCTTTGTGAAACTTAATATAATATTTCGGACACAATTTCTGCACCCTGAGTCAGATACATTTCTTTTATTTGTTGGAAAAATTTGCAATATGAAACAAAACTGAGTCTTCATGTAGTGAGGATGACTTTTTGGTTCTCTCACCTCTGAGGAGAAAATAAAACAAAAAAGAAAATAGGGCCTTTTGGGTTTATCCAATTCTGAGCAAAAGCACAGAGAATTGGGGGCATCCGGGTAGCATAGCAGTCTATTTCGTTGCCTACCAACACATGGATCACCAGTTCGAATCCCTGTGTTACCTCTGGCTTGGTTGGGCATCCCTACAGACACAATTGGCGATGTCTGCAGGTAGGAAGCCGGATGTGAGTATGTGTCCTGGTCACTGCACAAGCGCCTCCTCTGGTCAGTTGGAGCGCCTGTTCAGGGGGGAGTGGGAACTGGGGGGAATAGTGTGATCCTCCCATGTGCTACGTCTCTCTGGTGAAACTCCTCGCTGTCAGATGAAAAGAAGCGACTGGAGACTCCACATGTATCGGAGGAAGCATGTGGTGGTCTGCAGCCCTCCCTGGATCAGCAGAGGGGGTGGAGCAGCGACCAGGATGGCTCGGAAAATAGGGCAATTGGCCAAGTACAATTGGGGAGAAAAAAGCCCCCCCCCCCCAAAAAAAAACAAAAACAAAAAACAAAATTTAAAAAGCTGACACAGGAACTGAATGTCAGGATGTCAGAAGAATACCTCGTAGTGGTATTAAAACACTGTCTTCCCCCAAGTCTATTGTTGAGGAGACTGAGCTGTGTGTTCATCGTCTGCCTGACTAGAATCATTGCTGGTCTTTATTTCCGCTCAAACAACATGTAAAAACATCACTGGATATCAAGACGACCTAGCCTACTACACTGTGGAGGTCCGCCATACCTTTCCTCTCCAGCTTGTGGACCATGGAGATGTGGTTGAGAGCAATGATGGCCAGCATGGTCTCAGGTCTGGACGGTGGCAGACACTTCTTCAGCACAGACATGACGCCACACGCCACCAGCTGCTCTGCCAGGCTCTTATGGTTGGAGATGAGCATGATGATGACCAGCAGGCCATTCCGCACAGACAACATGCACCTGGAGAGGATAGGACAGACAGAAGTAGGAAACAGGTAAAAGACCAGTTTTTAGCTGCAGATCCTCTGTCATGTCTATAGAGGGATTTATAATAATAATAATAATAATAATAAATCAATCTTATATAGCACTTTTCTAACACTCAAAGTCGCTTTACAATAAACGGGGTGAAACAAGACAACAGATAAACATAGCACAAACATACTGGGGTGGATGGGAAGGGGAGGGCTATGAGAGGGAGAAGGAGCAGCCACACACGACGCCAGCAGTACTCTCGGACTTAAACAGATACAAAAGGGCAAGAAAAACAAAAAACAACAGCACTGTAGACGTTGATTTCTGTAGGGGTTTACTCCCGTAGCCTATTCCTCTCCCGAGGTATCCACTAGGCAGTGGCACTATTTAACCCATAGCTGGGGGCTGGTTTGTGGACATCAGGGAATATCCACACACCGGTGGGCCTGCGTACCGCACGTCTAGGGGCCAGACCTCCTCCGAGTCCCTTGTAGTTCAGCCAGGGTCCAAGGTATACCCAGTTACTGTGTGTCGCCACGAGGAGGCACTACATAGGGCTTGCTGTTGGACAGGCTATGTACTGGCAGGGAGAGACTTAAGTGCTTGGCTCTCCTGTTCGCATTTCTGCTAGCCAGCGGTGAAGGTTGAGAGTGAGACGTGACAGGCACAGAACACTATACCAACACACTAGACGCTTCACAACAACCCGACTTCTTACACAAGAATGTCAGACTCAGGATTTATCTGACAAGGTGAAATTTAGAGCCCGACTGATAAATCGGTGTGCTGTTATTATTGGCGAATTTTAAATAAATTATTATTATGCTTTTACAGATACAAGTTTCATGAATACTATTCAGTGAGCCTATCACTGATCTGCAGTTAATCAGGAATATAGATAAGGCTGATTTGTGTATGTTTGAAGGTCCTTTTTTAGGATTGCAGTCTCATACTGAGGTGGTGTTTGCTCAATCTCTTCTTGAAGGCACGAACGCTACTTATGTGACGTCTCACGCAACAGCAGGGGGAAGGCTGTTCCATAATGTTACAGTAGAATGAAGAAAGTTACTGTCAAGGCATTTCGTGTTAGCCCTGAGGAGTAACAAGGCATGGCTTGACTTCCGGTTATGGCGAGGGACTAGGAGGTCGTAAATCTCAAGCTCTGCAGCTACCGTGTAAATTAATCCTACAATACTAATCCGAATCTTGTCCAAAGTCACGCAATACGTGTATAAGAGTACCCAGAACTAAAATGTCAGGGAAAAACCCGAAAGAAAAGGCAAAGAAAGAGAAGGAGAAAAGGAAATCGCGACACGAGGAAGGGCCTGAGAAGCTTAGCGACGCCATGCAGGTTGAAAATATGGCTAACGAAGAAGACGACCACGAGGAAGAAGATGACGAAATGTTAGACACATAAGAATAGCAACCAAGATATCATGAAAGCCATACAGTCTTTGAAAAGTGGACTTTACAAGAAAATTTATGGAGTGCAAGCGACAATTGCGGATGTAAAGACACAAATATAGGAATGCATGGGTCGCATGGAACAGGCTGAACAATGGATTTCTGACGTGGAGGACGACGTTAAGAAGCTAACACCCCGAGTTAGCACGCTGGAAAGCACCGTCAAAAGCCTTACTGACAAAGTGGATGACTTGGAATGCAGGAGTCGGCGACATAACGTAAGGTTGGTGGGCCTACCGGAGAAAGAAGAGGGCCAGGATGCACCTGCATTTTTGGAGAAGTGGTTGCCGGAGGCTCTGAACATGGATCCGCGGGAGGGCTTGGTAGTGGAGCGGGCTCATAGAATCGGCGCTCCGGTAGACTCTCGCACGGGTCGTCCAAGGACATTGATCATGAGGTTCATGAATTTTAAGGACAGGGAGCGAGTACTAAAGACAGCCAAAACCAAGGGACAGGTCCTTTACAAGAACAAGCCGGTCCGTTTTCACATCGACCTCTCTGCCGGGGTGCACAAGATGCAGCGCGACTACGATCAGGTCCGAAAGAAGCTGAGAGACAGGGGGATCCACAAGCACAATCATCTTTCCAGCCCAGCTCCTGGTAACACACGACGAGAGACCCCACACCTTTCAAACCCCAGCAGAAGTGGAGAGGTTTATTCAATCCCTTGGATAAGGACTGACGCAGTAGCCTATTAAGCTACCTTTATTTTATTTTATTTCCATTTACAAGAAAGATGTAGCTACGTGTTCGGACTGTCGCCATTTTGTTTTTGTTTAGGCTTTATTTTTCTACCTGGACAGGACTGAGTCTCGTTTATAGCTAGACTATTCAGCTTTTGTGGAAGGCACTTAACCCTGAATGAGAGACAATGTCCAAGCACCAGCCGAAATGACATGGGCACATCCAAGTAGGCCTAGGCCTAAGGGACAGAGTCATCATTGGTTTGTGCACCTGTTGGAGGAAGGCCCAATGCATTGCGGACTCTTGTGACCAGGCTACAGACTTTTCCCTCTCTTCGTCTTCCAGTCTACATGCACGGGTTCCAGGTTTGTGTATGTGTTCGGGTGGTTAATGTTATATATGCCTACATTTGTAAGCGTTGAACAGTTCATTACTGATGTTATGTGTGATTAGTATTTAGAAAAAGTAAGATAGCGAGCTGGAGCAAGAAGAAAAGAAAAGGTAGAGAAACTCGTTTTAGCGGTAGTTAAACGTGGGATGGGAGGGGATGTCCAGAGTTCGTGGACTTTAGGTTCGTATGGGGTTGAGGGTGGGTTTTTGTGGTTTCATTTTATTATTTATTCTTTCATCAGTGGGTGTGGTTTGTCAAAAGTACTTTTTCACAACGGTTCCTAATATAACATACCGGAATCAATGTCAGAGAGTTGCAAGGTAAAATTTACTTCGTGGAATTGTAGGGGTTTGATCAAACTCACAAAGGTGAAGCAGGTAATGAGCAGGATAAAATCCTTGAAATCAAAAATGTTTTTTTTACAAGAAACACACATGGTGGATGAGGATGTTCCCAAAATAGCAAGACGATGGCAGGGTCAAGTGTTGTCTGCTCCTTACACCACTCATGCTAAAGGGGTTATGATACTAATTCATAAATCGGTTCCATTACGGGTACAGCATGTAGTTAAGGACCCTGCAGGGAGGTATATTATAGTCCAGGGTAGGTTATTATCTGAAACCTTAACTTTGATAAATGTTTATGGCCCCAATGACGATGACTCTAAATTCTATAATAGTCTGTTTTTGACTGCTTCAAATCATCCTGGGAAATACATAATAGCTGGTGACTTTAACTGTACGTTAGATCCTTCAAAAGACAGGTCAACTGGTTTAGATGATACCCACAGTAAGCCCAGAAAGATGATACACCATTTTATGAAGGAATTGAATTTGTTTGATGTTTGGAGGCATGGTAAACCGAACGCAGTAGAGTATTCCTGCTATTCCGGTACTCATAGAACTCACTCACGCATAAACTACTTTTTGGTTTCAGCACTACTTGCCTCCAAAATAGATGAATGTCATTATAGTAGTATAGTTCTGTCTGACCACGCTGCAGTATCCTTGACCTATGAAGATAATAACTTAATGTGCGACCCCCCGAGATGGCGTTTTCCACCCGGGTGGCTTGCGGATCCTACATTCATAGATTTCTTAGATAAGCAGATTGACCTGTATTTTGAATGTAACAAGTCCCAGACTTCTGCTAGCACAAGGTGGGAGGCTTTCAAAGCCTTTATTAGGGGCCAAATCATTTCCTTCACTAGTTCCAAGAAAAAGGCTACACGACTTGAAATGAAGACATTAGATGAGGAAATTAAAAAACTGGAAACAGAAATATATAATAATAGAAATATACCTACAGATGTTCATGCAAGACTGCTACTGCTTAGATCACAGTACAATGAATTTGCAGCTAATAAAGCAGCTGCTGATTTAATGAGACTCAAACAGTCCTACTATGATCAGGGGGAAAAGCCCGGAAAACTTCTAGCATGGCGCGTTAAACAACAACAAACAGAAAGGTCTATTAATTGTATTGAAGTCCCAAGTGGTAGAACTATAGTGGACCCGACAGAGATTAATGAAGCCTTTGGAGACTTCTACGGGAAATTATACAGCTCTGAGTGCTCTCCTAATCTGGACACGCAAACACAATTCCTAGACAATCTTAATATTCCTAAAATTTCGGAAGAGGAATGTAGAGTATTAGATCAAGATGTAACTGCATTGGAAATTGCAGAAGCAATTGGGTGTATGCAGGCTGGAAAATCAGCGGGTCCAGATGGCACCCCTATAGACATTTATAAAAAATTTCAAACCAAATTAATACCACCCCTCTTGGAGATGTTTCAGGAATCCTTTGAGAATGGTCTTCTCCCTACATCTATGAGGAGCGCCCTAATCACTTTACTCCCAAAACCGGGGAAACCAAATACAAAATGTGAAAATATGTGTCCAATTAGTCTCCTAAATTCTGATACAAAAATACTCTGTAAAATTCTTGCAAGAAGATTGGAGGATCTTCTACCTAGAGTAGTGGGGGAAGACCAGAACGGATTCATTCAAGGGAGACAGGGTTTTCATAAGGTTAGACGAGTGCTCAATATTTTATACAGTCAGAGGGAGGCGCCTGACACGGCCTTACTTTCACTTGATGCAGAGAAGGCCTTCGACCGTGTTGAATGGCCTTATCTGTTTGAGGTGTTAACACGATTTGGCTTTGGGGATACATTTATCAAATGGGTAAGATTGCTTTGTACAGGGCTTACTGCAGAAGTTTTGACGAATAGTAAAGTTTCTAAACCTTTTAACATTTGTAGAAGTTGCCCTCAAGGGAGCCCTTTATCGCCTTTACTTTTTATCCTAGCGATAGAACCATTTGCTATAGCGGTGAGGACACACAGCGATATTTATGGAATTCGAGAGGGACATCTGGAGCACAGGGTAGCACTCTTCGCCGATGATGAGATATTAATGCTTAAAAATCTGCATAAATCTATCCCAGCGCTCCTAAGCCTTATTGAACCATTTGGGAAAATATCCGGTTATAAAGTTAATTACTCCAAATCATCTATAATGTTACTGAATGAAACAGAGAGGAAGAATGGTCTTGTTTATGCTTCTACCTTCAACCCAACAGACACATTTACATATTTGGGAATAAAAATTGTCCCTGAGGTGAATAAGATTGCTCAGTCAAATTATGAGCCCATCCTTGATGCTAGTATTGCTTCGATCGAGCGTTGGACATCCTTACCTATTTCAATGATCGGCAGGATTAATATCCTAAAGATGAATATACTTCCCAAATTTCTTTATTTGTTCCAGAATATCCCCCTACCCCCTCCTTCATCTTTGTTCACGAAAATCAAGAAACTGTTTACCAACTTTATTTGGCAAAATAAACGTCCTAGATTACGTCTATCTTTACTTTATCTACCATATGATCGAGGAGGCCTGAAATGTCCAAATATCCAATGGTATTACTGGGCAGCACAATTAAGGTCGATTATGTTTTACTTCTCATCTGGAAGTCCCCCAGCTTGGATTGATCTGGAAGCCTGCTCTGTTAAACCGGGCTTACCATTGCTCCTGTATTTGTATTCAGCAGACTGTAAATATCTGAAGAAAAATATACAGACAACCCTATAATATTGAATATGATTGATGTTTGGTTCGATGCTTGTAAGTATTTGAATATAAATATGTCCCGGTCACGCTTCAGTCCTATTTGGGGTAATGCCAATTTCAAACCAGGGCAAAATGATAGGGGATTTAAATTATGGGCTGAAAAGGGGTTAAGGAAAGTGCAAGACATGTACAGGGAGGAGGATGAAGTATTCATGTCCTTTGAGGAAATATCTACCAAGTATGACATTCCAAGGTATAATTTTTTCAAATATCTCCAGCTAAGGTGTTTTATATCCTGTCAAAGCCATTCATTAGACATTCCTACCATTTCTATATTAAAATTTGCAGTCACAAAACACTGTTATGATAAAGGTTTAATTTCAACTATGTATGACTTATTTGTATCTGGATCTGATGAATCATCAGAGACAAAACTGAGATTATGGGAGGGAGATATAGAGGAGGAAATATCTTTAGAAAATATGGAGTGAGGCATGTAAAGAGGCCCAGAGACAGACAGTTAGCAGCAACCTAAAGCTTCTACAGTATAAATGGCTGATGCATACATATATAACTCCTGTTAAATTGCACAAGTTTAATGACAATATTCCTGATACCTGTATTAAGTGTAGTGAGGCAAGGGGGACGCTGTTTCACTGTATATGGGAATGTGTGGAAGTGAAAACCTTCTGGCAAGATGTTGTTGATATGATTGATCAAACTTTGTCAAAGAAATTACCATTGAGTCCAAAGCTTTTTATTCTTGGTTTATATCCTACCATCCCACATTTACATAGCAATGAGTTCAGATTTATAGATATGTGTATATTACAAGCAAAACGTGTAATTGCTCTTAATTGGAAAAGTGTTGATGGACCAAGAATTGGTATGTGGGTTAAAGAAATGGCTTCAAACATGTCAATGGAAAAGATAATGTATATTGTTAGACGTAAACAAAGTGTTTTTGATAAAATCTGGGGATTGTTTCTGTACTTCTTAAGACGTAATACTAATGTTGGTAACTTGCTTCAGCAAGAACAAGCTCTTGGGGAGTAGAACAACTCTATCTGATTGTTTATATGCGTAAAAGCAACTGAAAAAAAACCAGACCCTCTAATCAGTCTGTGAAAGAAATTATTGCTATTATTATTTTATTTTATTATTTTTATTAATTTAATTTTTATTTTATTATCTTCTTTAACCCTGCTTTGTATTGTATTACTTGTTATAGGGACGGGGTTATGGGGGGGGGTGAAAATGTTTGCTGTACTGTGCTATTACTTGTTTTGATGTAATTTGCAAACAAAATTCAATAAATATATTGCTTAAAAAAAACAAGGCATGGCTTGGAGGTAACCTCTGGGTGGTTTGACCTGGGACATGAGCTGAGGGGTAGCAGTGCTTTCAGGTCTGCTGAACGGCTGGTAGTGTGCATCTTGAAAAGAGCAGTTGTTGCAGCAACTGTTCTGCAATGACTCAGCTTGGTGATTGCATAATCCTTTAAGGCAGTGGTTCCCAACCTGGGGTCTGCGCACAACCCAGGAGGTGGGTGAGGCTTTGTCTGCTCTGAGAGGGGGGGGGGGGGGGGGGCACCAAAGATCACAGGGGGTGTGCGACGCTTTTCTGCTCTGAGGTTATCAAAGTGCACGTTAAATAAAAGCATAACTCACTTACTGGATAATTTATACAAAGGTCTGTATATGAAAATATTTAAAAAGATAGATTTTTGATCCCCCCCTTCTAAAATGTAGTTGGGCTACACCTAGTAACCACACCTCTGTGACCCGTCAATCTGCACTATCAAACTCTGAGCAGTTTGATAGCGCACACACGTGTTGTTAGGGAGCTACTCAGCTAACAGCTAATGTTAGCTCATCTTCGTTTTTTCCTGCAGTCAACAGCAGCACTTAATGAATGAAACAACATGGCTGAGAAATGTAAAAGTGTGGATGACTCAGTTTCATCCACACTTTTACACATCATCAAGGAGTAGAAGTGACGAAGGCGTATGAGTTTAAATACTTGGGGTCAATTGTCCGAAGTAATGGGGAGTGCAGAGAAGAAGAGAGTGCAGGCAGGGTGGAGTGGGGGGAGAAGAGTGTTAGGAGTGATTTGCGACAGAAGGGTACCAGCAAGAGTTAAAGGGAAGGTTTACAAGATGGTTGTGAGACCAGCTATGTTATATGGTTTGGAGACAGTGGCACTGGCAAAAAGACAGGAGGCGGAGCTGGAGGTGGCAGAGTTGAAGATGCTAAGATTTGCATTGGGAGTGATGAAGAAGGACAGGATTAGGAACAATTATATTAGAGGGACCGCTCAGGTTGGACAGTTTGGAGACAAAGCAAGAGGCAAGATTTTTTTTCTTTTTACATTTATTTCGGATTTTTCCCTTTTTCTCCCAATTTCGTGGCCAATCGATCCCCATTTTAGTTCAAACTCCCACCCCCATACTGCATGCGTTCGCCAACTGCATCTCTCCAGCCGGCAGTCTCGAAGGAGATGCCTCACCACTTTCGTGACAAGGCGACTCCAGGCCGAACCACTGCTTTTTCCCAACACACACAGAGGAGACACATTCATGTGACGAACACAAGCCGACTCCGCCCCCCTCCCGAAGACAGCGCTGCCAATTACTGCTGCTTCATCGAGTCCGGCCATAGTCGGATCTGACGAGACCGAGGCGCGAACCCCGGTCCCCAGTGGGCAACTGCATCAACACAAAGCCGATGCTTAGACCGCTACACCACCGCGGACCAAGAGAGGCAAGATTGAGACGGCTTGGACATGTGTGGAGGAGAGATGCTGGGTATATTGGGAGAAGGATGTTGAATATGGAGCTGCCAGGGAAGAGGAAAAGAGGAAGGTCAAAGAGGAGGTTTATGGATATGGTGAGGGAGGACATGCAGGTGGCTACTGTGACAGAGGAAGATGCAGAGGACAGGAAGAAATGGAGACGGATGATCCGCTGTGGCGACCCCTAACGGGAGCAGCCGAAAGTAGTAGTAGTAGTTGAGTGGTGTAAGCTAAACTGTTCAAAAACTTGATTGTAGGTTTATTTATGATACAGCGTGGCAGTTCTAGCAAGTAAACAAACAACAGTCCAATCATTTCCCCCATGTCACTTCTAAAAATTCTCTGGCAACATCCCTTACAGCAGCTCATAACACTGTCCATTGCTAAATCATTGTTTCATTTGCAAACATGTACTGTGAATTCCCAAAGTCGCAAGTCCTCATTGTAGATAGTCATTTAGTATTAGATGCATTCAACAGCAGCATTTACTCTAGGTTACTCTATCAGTTTAGTTTATTGCATTAATTAAGATGGCATGTTTTAGATAGTGCCAAATGGTGTTTGAGAAATAGTTTCTCACGGCTTGCACTGGATAAAATTAAGAGTTCTGGTAAAGGGATAAACATTGAAAATAGTCATTGTGACAGATTAGGGATAAGGTAATGAATGACAAAAAAAACCTATTATATAAATTTTTGCCTAAGAAGCCTTGTTTATTAGTTAATTGTAATCATGAGAGTAATGATAAATGGTCTATCTTTATTATTATTATCATCATCATTAGTAGTAGTAATAGTAGTAGTAGTAATAGTTTATTTTAAACTACATTGTCATGTTATCTTAATAATCATAATAATAATAATGGATTACATTTATATAGCGCTTTATCTTGATACCAAAAGTGATTCACAGTGAAGGGGGGAAACGCACCTCAACCACCACCAATGTGTAGCACCCACCTGGGTGATGCACAGCAGCCATTTTGTGCCAGAACACTCACCACACATAAGCTTGAGGTGGAGAGGGAGGAATCATAGAACCAATTACACGGGGGGAAGATTAGGTGCAGGGTCGGCGCTATGGGGGGGCAATCGCGGGCCATCCCCCCCTAACAGCCTTATTGTGCCCCCAAGTCATGTCTGTATTGTATTAATTAATTATTTTCTATTATATTAAAAGTCTGATGTTTTCTTTTATAAATAGGCTATATAGGCTATTATTAAACTAAATGAAACAAAAATAATATTAAAAGGTGTGTGTGTGTGTGTGTGTATGTGTGTGCACGTGTGATTGCTGATTGGTGTGTTTGAATTTGTTATTATGTAATTGCGTCATGGTTTAGTTGATGGGTAGTCAGAGCGCGAGTGAGAGCGGAAAACAGCAAAGAGGGTCAGGGATGGTAAAAAACAAGGAGACACTAAAATGGACATAACAAAATGGTTGCATGGTGGGGCATCTTCCTCATGCCTCTTCCAACAACATCTAATGTTGGAGAAACAAATCCAAATCCCAGCACCTCTGTAGAGCTTTCGGCGAGGAGCCAGGAAGCCCGTGCCTGTGTTCAGGCCGGTAATGTTAGCAGTGATAGGCTAACAGAAGATAACGTGGTTAGCCATCCACAACCCATACTGTTAGATGATCTCAGGACTGAACAACCCAAACAAATTGCTTTGCAATCATACCCTGCCAGCATTTTTAGCGGTAGGAAATGCTCATTTGTAGCACTTGGTTTCAAAACAGAGACTGGCTCAAGTACAGTGAAAAGGCTGATGCAGCATTTTGTTTTTTGCTGTCGGAATTTTAGCACGAGCACCACTGGAAAATGGATCTTTTTGTGAGCGTTGGATACCGCAACTGGAAAACACCACAGAGAGAGACAGGGGATTTCATAAACATGAAACATCAAAGGAACACCTCTCTAGCAACACCATGTGGAAGGAGCGACAGAGACGTGTCAATACTGGAAAGGAGATTTTGACACTTATCAACACAGACCAGCTATGAAGGAACAGGTACTATGTCTCCTCTCTTGTGGATGTTGTTGGTTTTCTGGTAGAAAACCAGTTGCCTTTACGAGGGAAGCTAGATGCTTTTGGTGACATGTCTGAGGGGGGAAGCGGTTTTTTCATGTCCTTATTGGACTACACAATTAAAAAGGACTCAGAATTGACCTTTCGCAAAGTCCCGCCCCCCTTAGTTACTGTTGCTATGCCCGTCAAGCATTTCAGAACTATCCAGGAAGTAGTCGGAAAACACCAAAACATGAAGGAAGAAATCAGCGCATTGTGTGGGTAAAAGTAACAGTAATAATACGTTAGCTGTATTAGCTATCAATAACAGCTAGTAGCAAGCTTAGCTTGGAGCAGACAGGTATTTTTGTTGATTTTGGATGGATTAAGCTATCCATGGGGTCTGCTATACTGCGAAATCTATTGCCGACATTGCGCTTCTTGCGTTCTGGGTTTCGGGAAGGGAAAGAAAATTACACCCCCTCCAAACTTTTCAGATATGTAGTATTCGATTTGCAGATCCCATAGGCACACCGTTTCAGCATTTTGTTGTGTGTTTGAAAGCTTGACGGACCGTTGCTAAGGTAGGATTGGACAAGCACCGTTCTGGGGCAGCACTTTGCGAAAGGTCAATTGGCTGACATAGTGAAAACGATCCCTCAAAACGCCACATACACTTGTCATGACGTACAGAATGAACTTATAAATACACTTAGCAGTGTGGTGACTCAGGCTATAGTGGAAGAAGTAGGCGACTCACATTACACATTAAAAGTGGACAGAACACGCGACCCCACGGGGTCGGGATGCGAAAATATAATCTGCTGTCACTCGCTTTGTAAACCAGTCATTTGAAGTGACAGAGCGCCTGGTAACCATAGCGACTGCTGACGCAGGTGATGCACAGACATTGACAGACACAGTCTTAGCTGAGCTAAAAAATGTTGGTTTGGACTCATCAAAGATTCTCAGCCAGGTGTATGATGGGGCTTCATTAATGCCGGGGAAGCACGGTGGCATGCAGTGGTTACTGCAACAGAAACTGGATGGTAAAGTACCTTATGTACACTGTCTGAACCATCAGCTACATTTGGTCGTAGTACATGCGATGTCAGCCGAGGCAGCTGTAGTGGACTTTTTTTAATATCTGTATCTCGTTGTATGTTGTAACTTAATAGATTACATGATTGAGATTGATTGATTGAAATTCATTGAAAGCTGTTAATGTTATTTACAGTATTTACATTATTTACAGTTAAAAGGAAAGAGTTAAAAATATATCTTATTTGTATTACGTTTTATATATTGGAGATGCATTTGTGTTGGATTAGTTAAGATACTGTTAAGAAACTACGACTACCAGAATGCTTTGCGAGAAAGTGAAAGTCAACCATGCTATGAGGATGCCTGTTCTGTTCGGAGAAAGCAATGCCAAGTGAAAATTAGTTTAGCTCTCGAAAGTTATAATGTTTTGATTGATTGCACCACCCTTTTTTATATAAAGACGTTTTCGTTTTATATCCGTCGTCCTGCCATTATTTTGAAGGTAGTTTATACTACAATTTTTTGGTGCCGAAACCCGGGAGTATGAGCCTTGTGGATGCTAACAAAAACGCAGCTGCAGCTGCTGAAATGGCTGAAGACGAACTTCGGAATGAAATGGAAAGAATGAGACAAAAGCGGGGTACCATCATAGGTGCTACTACACGAGTTTTGAATCAGATTGACTTGGAAATGGTCAAGCCAAATCCGGATACTGATCACTTGAGCACTTTATTGGACGTACTGGGTGTTAAGGAGGACAGTTTGTTTGACCTCGACCGTGGAATAGAACGGCTAACTACATTGGATGACTTGGAGGCCGAGATTGAAACCGCAGAGCAGTACAGGGAGCATGTTATCATGACAAGGAGCCATGCACAACGCATGATAAGGAGCAGGGAAGAACTGAACCCAACGGCAGCACCACAGAGGGTGACCGATGCTAATTCTAATGAATCAGCTAGATCGTCAGCACAGAGACAATCAGTAAAGCTACCAAGTTTGCTCATTGACAAATATAACGGATATGTCACTATGTGGCAGGAATTTTGGAGCCAGTATGAGACTTCTATTCATAAAAATGATGCACTGTGCAATAGAGAGAAGTTCACTTACCTGAAAACCTATCTCACTGGACCAGCTGCAAAGGCAGTAGCAGGACTGACCTTAACAGATGATAATTATGATAGCGCAATTGCTTTGCTACAAATTAGATTGGGAAAGTAAGGATCTAGTGATTAGTGCTCACATGTCAAAGCTACTGAATCTAACTCCTGTGAAAACATCCTCTGACATGAATGCATTGAAGCAGCTATATGATGAATGTGAAATTCAGATTAGGAGCTTGGAGTCACTGGGTGTAGTGTCAGAAACCTATGGAAGCCTGTTGTGCCCAATCTTACTGCAGATGATTCCAGACGACATAGCTCTTGAATATAGTCGCCAGAGGGGAGTGGATGATGAATGGAAAGTGTCTGAGATAGTCAAATTCCTACAGAAGGAGGTTCAGAGCAGGGAAAGAGCACTATAAATGACAAAATCACCCAACCAACAGAAATCAGAGAGCAAGCCATGGAAACAGGCATTCTCATCCAGTGAAGCAAAAATCAAAAGACCTAGCATGCAATCTGCTGCTGCCCTGCACAGTCAGCCAGAAGATACACAACTGTTTATTCTGTGACACTGCAGACCATAAACCAGAACAGTGCCCAGCCCACAACGTCACTGAACGCAAAGACAAACTAAAGAAAATGGGAAGATGCTTTGTATGTTTAGGACAGAAGTACATTGCCAAATTCTGCAAGGTGAAGGATGCATCATGTGCAACATGTGGAAGGAGACATCACATTGCTGTGTGCACTGGCAAGAAAGATGAGGAGCAGCCCCCCACCGCTTCTGAAGATGCTGTTGTTTCCTCAATCATTCCTCATTCAGTGAAGATGAAACCGGACGGACAGAAAACTGTGCTGCTACAAACAGCTAAAGCATGGGTGGAAGGCCCAGGGGGCAGGGAGATAGCGCGTTGCTTACCAGATGGAGGCAGTCAGAGGAGCTTCATCCATGAAAACCTTTTGAAGAGCCTGAAGTTACCAGTAGTCAGACAAGAGACACTTACCCTTTACACGTTTGGCTCCTCTGTCCCTACAATGTCACGACGCAGCACAGTGAAAGTCATCTTGGGGAATGTCTGGGGCACCCAGCAGAGAATTGAAATAGAGGCTATAGAAACCCTGCAGGTGTGCTCAGCAGTGATGAAGGTTCCCAGTGCCAGATCCAACATGAACTCAAGAGAAAGGGGCTGAAGCTAGTGAACTTCCCTGGAAATGAAGATGATCCTGAGCTCTCCATCCTCATAGGAGCAGACTACTACTGGCAAATAGTATCAGGCGGAGTGGAGAGATTGACAGAGACTTTGGTTGCATTGGAGAGCACCTTTGGATGGTCTGTGCAGGGACCAGTGTTCATATCAAGTGTCGCCAAGGCAACATGCATGTTCATCCCCATTGATGAAGACACACTAGTCTCCAAGCAGATGAATGCATTCTGAGAAATTGAGTCTCTGGGTATCACAAGTGAGAAACCACAGAACCCAGCTGAAGAAGAGGCTCTACAGATGTTCGTGAGAACAACAACCTTCAAAGATGGGCGATACCGGGTGGAGTTGCCATGGAAACCAGAAAGAGCAGAACTCCCAGACAACTACAGAATTGCCAAGAAAAGGTTTGAAGGTTTGAAGAAAAGACTTAAGAAAGATGTTACATTGTACAGCAGGTACAACGAAGTAGTGGAGGACTACTTACAACAGGACATAGCGGAGGATGTGCCAAAGGATGACACAAGTGCAGACAACGTGAAATACTACTTACCTCACCATGCAGTACTCTGAGAGGACAAGGTGACAGCAAAACTGCGAGTAGTGTTTGATGCTTCATCCCATGAAGATGGCTGTCCATCCCTCAGCAACTGTCTACTCACAGGACCCAACCTGAATCCAGACATCCTCAACGTCCTGATCAAGTTCAGGCAACATGAGATCGCCTTTATGGCAGATATCAAGAAGGCTTTCCTGCAGGTATCCCTAGCAGAAAAGGACAGTGACGCTGTGAGATTCCTGTGCCTCACCACCCCACCAAAGGGAGAAGAGGATGAAGAACTTCGCCTGCTGAGGATGACCCAAAAGGTGTTTGGAGCGTCCCCAAGCCCATTCTTACCTGCTGCTACAGTCAGGAAACACCTGAAACAATATGAAACAGAACATCCATGAGTTGTAGAGACACTGAGAGAGTCACTCTATGTATATGATTTTATTGCAAGTTCACACAATATTGAAGTGGCTTACTCTGTGACAACAACTGCTAAGCAAATGCTGTCGACCGCAGGCATGGACCTCTGCAAGTGGATGACGAACTCTCCTGAGCTGAAAAAGAAATGGGAGGAGCGAAACTGACCACACGATGGCGCCAGAGACATACGGAGCAGTGCTGAAAGTGTCAGGCTTAGTGTGAAGACAAGAAACAGATGACTTCACGTTTGACCTCAGGCCGCTGACACGCATTCTAAAACAGAAGGAAAATACAAAGAGGAGTGTTTTGCAGTCGGCTGCACACATCTTTGACCCTCTTGGGTTCCTGACTCCCTTCACAGTCAGAGTCAAGTGCATGTTTCAAGAAATGTGGGAGAGAGGACTGTCCTGGGATGAGGAGCTACAAACAGATGTGACTCGAGAATGGCAACAGTGGTGTTCAGAACTACCTCCACTACATCTGCTCACAATTCCAAGGTGGTACAGAATAAACATGCAGCCGCGCAACAGCCACAACCTGAAACTACATGTGTTCTGTGACGCCAGTGAAAAGGCTTACAGTGCTGTAGCTTACCTGCAAGGTGAAATGCGAGACAGAGAACGTACAGTGAGCTTAGTCACGTCCAAGTCCAGGGTAGTCCCTCTCAAGAAAATGATGCTGCCACGTCTGGAGCTCATGGGAGCTGTGATTGCAGTGAGACTAGCCAACCACTTGATGACCACTCTGAAAATGGAACAAAAACAGAGCAGAATGTGGACGGATTCTATGATTACGCTGCACTGGATTGGCAGCTCAGCTCAGAAGTGGAAACAGTTTGTCGCAAACAGAGTGACAGAGATCCAATCCTTGACCAACCCAGAGTCATGGTCACACACCAAAGAGAGGGTAAATCCAGCTGATCTCCCTACCCGAGGACAGACTGTTGAAACCTGATACAGAGCCAGCTATGATGGAACGGACCTGGTGTTCTGACGTCACCCGACAGCTAAGGAAGACTGATGAGGAGCATGTTCCAGAAGAGGTGAACACAGAGCTCAAGTCCAGTCGCCAGGTCACTATACAGCTCACTTCAAACGACACAGACCTCCCTGAACCAGTGTTGGAGCTAGAAAGATACAGTAAACTGAAAAGAGTCTTTAGAGTGACTGCCTGGATTAAGAGATTCATAGTCAATACTCAACTGAAAACAAAAACCACCAGGAGAACTTACTGCTGACGAGCTCTTTGAGGCAGAAAAGTACTGGATCAAAGTCACACAACAACAGAGTTTCAGTCAGATCAAACTACTGAAGGCAGGAAAAGACCTAAACAATGACTGTAAAATCAAGGAACTCAAACCATTCCTGGATGAACATGAACTTCTCAGCATGGGAGGAAGACTGCAATAGTCCAACTTCACCTTCAGAGAGCAGCACCCATGGGTTCTGCCCAGCAAACACAGATACTCAGAAATGCTGATACAGTACCACCATGAGAAGGTGATGCATTCAGGAGTGAGGGACACTCTAGTACAAGTAAGAGAGAGATACTGGATCTTACGCACTAGACAGCTAGTAATGAGTGCTGTGGCAAGATGCCCAGTCTGCAAGAGATTCAAGGCAAAGGCCAAGCGGCAGATCAATGCGCCCCTCCTGAAAGACAGAATAACTGAATCCCCAACATCGAAATCACAGGTGTGGATTTTGCAGGACTGCTTTATGTGAAGGCAGATGGATCTGTAAAGAAGTCATACATTGCACTGTTCACCTGTGCTGTAACCAGGGCAGTGCACCTGGAACTGGTCTCAGATCAGTCAACAGAGACACTCCTGTTAGCTCTGAAAAGATTCATCTTTAGAAGAGGTTTATGCAAGGTAATCTACTCAGACAATGCAAAAACATTCAAGAGAGCTGATCAGGATTTGAAAGAGCTGTGGAAAGCCATCAAAGATCCTCAACTGTTGGAGTTCTCGGAAGGGGGCATCACCTGGAGGTTCGTAGCCGAGTGAGCAGCCTGGTGGGGCGGAGATCTGGGAGCGGCTTGTCAGATCAGTAAAAACATGCTTGAAGAAAGTTCTCAGAAGAGCTTCACTCGAAGATGGAAATACAGACAGAGAATCACAACCAGTTTCTGGAATAGCTGGCGTAAGGACTACCTAGTGGATTTGAAGTCAGCACATCGCTGTGACACACCGCCGCCCACCCCTTTGAAAGTGGGTGACGTTGTACTCATTGGAGAAGATAACACACCCAGGCAAGCCTGGAAACTGGGGAGAATCAAAGAACTGTTTCCAGGCCGAGATGGTCTTGTTAGGTCGTGCTCAGTTCGTACTACCTCAGGAACTTTGTTGAGGAGACCTATTCAGTTACTATATAGTTTGGAGATTTAGATGAACAAAGTAATCATGGGGGGGGGGGTGGTGTTGTAACTTAATAGATTACATGATTCAGATTGATTTGATTGAAATTCATTGAAAGCTGTTTATGTTATTTACAGTATTTACATTATTTAGTTAAAAGGAAAGAGTTAAAAATATACACTACCGTTCAAAAGTTTGGGATCACCCAAACAATTTCGTGTTTTCCATGAAAAGTCACACTTATTCACCACCATATGTTGTGAAATGAATAGAAAATAGAGTCAAGACATTGACAAGGTTAGAAATAATGATTTTTATTTGAAATAAGATTTTTTTTACATCAAACTTTGCTTTCGTTAAAGAATCCTCCATTTGCAGCAATTACAGCATTGCAGACCTTTGGCATTCTAGCTGTTAATTTGTTGAGGTAATCTGGAGAAATTTCACCCCACGCTTCCAGAAGCAGCTCCCACAAGTTGGATTGGTTGGATGGGCACTTCTTTGAGCAGATTGAGTTTCTGGAGCATCACATTTGTGGGGTCAATTAAACGCTCAAAATGGCCAGAAAAAGAGAACTTTCATCTGAAACTCGACAGTCTATTCTTGTTCTTAGAAATGAAGGCTATTCCATGCGAGAAATTGCTAAGAAATTGAAGATTTCCTACACCGGTGTGTACTACTCCCTTCAGAGGACAGCACAAACAGGCTCTAACAGGTACTATTTAATGAAGATGCCAGTTGGGGACCTGTGAGGCGTCTGTTTCTCAAACTAGAGACTCTAATGTACTTATCTTCTTGCTCAGTTGTGCAACGCGGCCTCCCACTTCTTTTTCTACTCTGGTTAGAGCCTGTTTGTGCTGTCCTCTGAAGGGAGTAGTACACACCGGTGTAGGAAATCTTCAATTTCTTAGCAATTTCTCGCATGGAATAGCCTTCATTTCTAAGAACAAGAATAGACTGTCGAGTTTCAGATGAAAGTTCTCTTTTTCTGGCCATTTTGAGTGTTTAATTGACCCCACAAATGTGATGCTCTAGAAACTCAATCTGCTCAAAGACGTGCCCATCCAACCAGTCCAACTTGTGGGAGCTGCTTCTGGAAGCGTGGGGTGCAATTTCTCCAGATTACCTCAACAAATTAACAGCTAGAATGCCAAAGGTCTGCAATGCTGTAATTGCTGCAAATGGAGGATTCTTTGACGAAAGCAAAGTTTGATGTAAAAAAAATCTTATTTCAAATACAAATCATTATTTCTAACCTTGTCAATGTCTTGACTCTATTTTCTATTCATTTCACAACATATGGTGGTGAATAAGTGTGACTTTTCATGGAAAACACAAAATTGTTTGGGTGATCCCAAACTTTTGAACGGTAGTGTATCTTATTTGTATTACGTTTGATATATTGGAGATGGATTTGTGTTGGACTAGTTAAGATACTGTTAAGAAACTACGACTACCAGAATGCTTTGTGAGAACGTGAAAGTCAACCATGCTATGAGGATGCCTGTTCTGTTCGGAGAAAGCAATGCCAAGTGAAAATTAGTTTAGCTCTTGAAAGTTGTAATGTTTTGATTGATTGCACCACCCTTTTTTATATAAAGTCGTTTTTGTTTTATATCTGTCGTCCTGTCATTATTTTGAAGGTAGTTTATACTACATTGTACAAATTCTGCAAGAAGCCCACTATTGCTGTGCACTACAAGGGTGAGCATCTTAAACGCCTTCTAGAACAGAGGTGGAAAGGGCACCTTGCCGCCGTGGCTGTAATTCCAAAATCCTTTGACAACATCACATCTCTTCTGACTGAGATCAACGCTGTGCGGGCTCATGGCGCAGAGATACAAATGGAAGCAGTAGGCCTGCTGCGAGAGATGACTGAGCCCAGCTTTCCATTCATTGCAAATGTAGTGCACAAAGTGCTTGCCCTGCTTGACCCACCAAACAAAATTCTACAAAGCGCGGATGCTGACTTATTGACAGGTTTGAGTGTTGTGGCTAGTTCAAAAGAATGTGTATGGAAACTACATTGTGATGAGGAGTTTGACAAGGTGTGGGACATGGCCACGGCTGTCAGTGCATTGCTGAGACAAACAGAAACTCCCAAACGGAAACGCACAACAAACACGAATATGGATGGGTATGTCATTGAGGGAACTACAGGACAGAGGAATGATGACAGCAAAACAGAACTCAAGAGACATTGTCGATTCTGTTGTTGGAGAAATGGATCAGAGATTTAGTGAGCGCAACACTCAACTGGCTAGGGCACTTGCTGCACTTGATCTAAACAGTGATATGTTTCTAGATGCTACAGCTGTGAAGCATATCATGGACCTGTCATGATCACCTATAATTGAGGCAGAGTATGAAGTTGCTAAACAGTTTTTCAGGATGCAAAAATAATCACAACCAACCAAGGAGGGGATTTGGACCACAAAGTACATTCTATCACAGTACCACACATCTGTTGTGGCAATGCCCAGTGTACTGACTGCTTTGAAGTATGCGTTGACTTTTGGCGCCTCCAAAGCAACATGCGAGAATTCATTCTCAACTCTACGCAACGTTTTTTTCGGACCTCAGACGCACAATGCTCCACAAATGAAAGGCCCAGTTGGTTCAGCTGGCGTTTGAGAAAGACCTTACCCGAAAATGTACAACTGAGTGGAAGGACACCATCTTGAGGAGGTTCAGTGCTGCCAACACTCGCCGCCTTCAACTCTTCTGATGGTAAGTCATATGTTTAATTTACATATGCCAGCCCTTGGCTCTTTTAACAATATGCTAAATATGCTGTACTCATACTTAAGTTATTATTGGTATAATGTACAGGCCTGATCATATGCACTTTTGCCTAATTTGTGTAGTGCTTGAGATTCCATGTGACGTAGCTACATAATGCTGACAGAGAGAGAGAAAGAGAGAGAGAGAGAGAGAGAGAGAGAGAGAGAGAGAGAGAGAGAGAGAGAGAGAGAGAGAGAGAGAGAGAGCGCATGTTTTGTTTTGAGATCGGGTGGGCGTGTTTGTGTGGGCACTATTGGAAAACTGGCTGCATCATATATTTAATATTTACTGATGACAATGGTAATAGTTGTACTGTACCTACTTGATTATTCGTAGGCTTGTCACTTGTAGTTTTGCCGATGCTCTGACGTGCACGGTGCTGCACTGTACAATAGGCTACTCAGTGGGTGGTTTCGCAGATGCGTGTGTGTGTGAGTGAGAGGGAGAGACTGTCTTACGTGCACCCATGTTTTGAGATTGGAGGTTAGTGTGTTTTGTGTGTTGGTTTGCGAAAAAAATGTTTACTGAAGCCTATCTTTTATGTCACTGTCACTTGAATGGGGACATATGCCCCCCTGCTGTGAGCCTATGCCTTCCCATTAGGTTGGTTCTGACGCCGACTCTGATTACGTGGCCATTTGGAGAGAACCAAGTTGGGAATCTTGTTAGGACACCAGGGGATGCCAGGGGACGCCAGGGGATGCCAGGGGACGCCAGGGGACGCCAGGGGACTCCCCCCCCCCCCATTCTTTGCGATAAGTGCCATGGGATCTTTAATGACCACAGTGAGTCAGGACCTCGCTTTAATATCTCATCTGAAGGATGGCATCTCCTACAGCACAGTGTGCCCATCACTGCACTGGGACATTGGAATTTGACTGTAAGGACCACAGGGAAGAATACCCCCAACTAGCCCACCAACACAACTTCCAGCAGTAACCTAGTTTTCCCAGGAGGTCTCCCATCCAAGTACTAGCCAAGCCCACACCTGCTTAGCTTCTGTCATTCAGCAGAACCAGAGTACATGTTTTTATTCACTCATCCTTTATATTCAAACGAGATTCACACATTCCCACCTTTTGAATGGCTGACTATTTAACGAACCACCTTTCATTGTTAAACACACTCCAGCTTTCCTCCATTGACTGTTAAATAACTGGGTTTTATATTCTTGTTTAACTGTTTTTAACTTTGATATTAGTTCTTAATAAAAAGCATGTTACAAAAAATGTATTATGATATATAAATACCCTTTAGTGTTTAGCATCAGCTCCACAGCAGCAGGGATAGCTTCCAGAAGGCCTTTGGAGCCCTCAGGTGTGGCAGAGCCGATGCTGGCAAAAATTTCCAGCATCATCTGTGTCCCAGACTCAGACAGGGGGAGGCTGCTGCCCACGCTGCGCAGGTCGTGTTTACTCGCTCCCGTGATGACCTTCAGGGTCTGACCAGATAAGATGGCACAAGATGGGACAAGTGGTTAACAGAACTTAGTGTTTTAAACCCAAACCCCATGGAGTTTTTGATGTCGTCTGTTTTCGTCATCATTTTGTGTTTTTGGCTTTGAAGGTTCTTGACAAATGTTGTTTACCATGCTTCAGGCGGGGTCTTTTACTTTTAATATGGCTCAAAGTGCATTCATCAGGGAATATCACATTAACTCTAAAGTCTGGCTCAAATGCCACATTGAATTTAAATCGTGACCTGACCCAGCAAAGCCAAATGATTCTAAAGCATCCTTGACCAGTGGTTCTCAGTCCGGTCCTCAGGTATCAGCAGTACAGCTGGTTTTCTATTCTAGCAGGTAGTTAATTATATTCACCTGTTGTTCCACTTATTCAGCCTCCAACAGGTGAATGTAACGACCTACCTGCTAGAGTAGAAAACCAGCAGTACTGCTATTACCTAGGAAATGACTGAGAACCGCTAACATGGACTTATTTGGGCAACATCCTGAACAGATCCTTGTCCATGTACTCTTAACATATACGACAAGTATCTCCAAACCAAGTCCTATGTTGTATTTCCTCTATTCATTCTCTCGTGACCTAAAAACGGAGTTAAACAGGGGCTGTCACTGCTATTAATCTGAAAAATTAACCCTTTAAGCGTCACTGTGCATAAAAGATATATGTACACGTACACATGATTGCCATTACACAGCAGGCTATTCCGCTTTAAGAAGAACCTTTAGAGATTCTATGTTAAATATTTCAGCTTTCCTGAAAATATTACCTGTAAATACTATAGTAATGACAAGTAAATATCATAATATGACTAATAAACATCATAGTATGACTAGAAAATACTATAGTATTGACTATTAAATATCATATTTCTAGTAAATATAGTATGACTAGTAAACATAATATGACTTGTAAATATCATGTGACTAGTAAATATCACGGTATGACTAGTAAATATCATAATCCATCCATCCATTATGCGAACCGCTTATCCTGCTCTCAGGGTCGTGGGGATGCTGGAGCCTATCCCAGCAGTCATAATGTGACTCATAACTATTAGTAGGTTGGAATGGAGGAGTTGGATGCGCCTTCCCAGAAAGAAACTCTTACTGTGGTGCTAAACCCAAAAAAACATATACTTCAAAAACCACATCCAAGGATGTAGGGTAGCACTCACCAATTTGAGTGCTACCCTACATCCTTGGATGTGGTTTTTGAAATATTAGTAGGTGTTACTGAGTGGTACTGATTAAAACAAAGTAAATGAGTCTGACTTTTCAATTTAAAAACACATAAGCCTGACTGGCTGACTTGTTCTGTTGTCATTTGAAGGAGCTCTAGAGGATGCGATAAGCCTTGTGTCTGTTTTGATCTATTATTATAATTGACACCAATGAACAATAATGGCAGCATTCTGATGGGAATTACACAAGGTACCTTGAAGAGTTATATTTCTTTACAAGTATTCAAATGACTCGGACTGAGATGCGATTAGACTTACTGCCAGTGCCACCTGCTGAACCTGTGTGACAGTGGGGAACTCTTGCATGCAGGAGAGGATGGCTTTGACTCCGCCCTCTGTGGCGAAGGAGACCCGCCACTCATATCGGAGCATGATGAGGCGGGTCAGACGCAAGGCGCTGGTCACCACTTCTTTAGACTGGCCACCCAACAACTCCACCAGAAGCTTCAGCACTCTGTCTCTAAACAAACAAACACACACACACACACACACACACACACATAACTATGCACTTTTCTATTTATCTTTGATCTGTTCTACTTGACTGAGCCTCAACCTGCTTCAATTCACATCATCCAGTACTATTACAGTTTTCTACAACAAGTCCCTGGATGCTGCCGAGTATGACCAGTATTCTGTTTTGACCCACTGGGAGTTGGCCAGTATAAACACAGTTGTCTACTGTTGGCCACTGGGGGCGGACCAGTACAACCATGTCTGGCACCACGTCTGTGAGCTGCTAAGAGAAAATGTGAAGTTGATCTGAGTATCATTTAGACAGCAGCTCTCCGAGTGCAGAAAGCACCCCAGGTACAGGAATTCCCCAGGCGTGTTTTAGAGGCGTGGCCGGGGATGGTCTCACCTGATGGTCTGGGCGGAGTCAGTCCTCAAGGTGCTCCTCTCCTGGACTCCTTCCTCCTCCAGGAGCTTAGAGATGAACTTCATTCCAGCCAGCTGCTGGGCTGGGTCAGAACCTGCTTTCCTCATCAGATCCACCACCTCGCCCAGCTTCTCCAGGGCCGTCTTCTTCCCCTGGACTCTGGGTTGATTAAACACTGCAGGCAGAGCGAGACAGTCAACAGAAACTATGGCAGTTGTTACTGGTTAAGTGTTTTCTATGTAGTATTTAGTCAGAACAGCAGTGGTTTAACTGGGCTATCTGGTATGTCAATTAGTTCTAGACTTCAAAGACACTTTGATCAAAAGATCAATGAATGGCAGAAGTTAGACTATGTGGGCCTGTTTCCCACTTAAATCCTGGGTTCGTTGATCAGACCCACAGTTAAAAACAAACAAATCCCTGCATTTTAGCTCCAGTTAGATATCATTTTATGATCAGCAACCTCTTTCCATTGATGTTGATAAAATGGGTGGTGGATTATTTCTGTATTGATGTTTTTTGTGTACTGACTGACAGAACTTACACAACATGCAATTACTTCTTGTGATTGAGCCAGTAGAATATGAAGCAGTTGTCTTTGCATGTACACATAATATACACGCATCTGCATTTTCACTACATGCAGTGGCTTCAAAAAGTATTCAGACCCCTTCACATTTTCCCCACTTTGCGTTGATTTGATTTTAAATCAATAAAATTGCCGTGTTTGCCCATCAATCTACACTCAATAACCCAAAGTGACAAAGTGAAAACATGTTTTTAGAAAATTTTGCAAATGTATTAAAAATCAAAAACTGAAATCTCTCATTCAAACCCTTTGCTGTGGCAATCCAAATTGTCAGATGCATCCTGATTGTTTTAATAATCCTTGAGATGTGTCTAGAACTTGATTGGAGTCCCACCTGTGGCAAACTGAATTGCTTGGACATAGTTTAAAAAATGCACACAACTGTGTTTATAAGGTCCCACAATTCAAACTGCATGTCAGCCCAAAAACCATGCCATGAAGTCCACGGAACTCTTTGTGGACCTCCATAATAAAATTGTGGCAAGGCATACATCAGGACAAGGGTATAAAACCATTTCTAACACTTTGGGTGAAGTGAAAGAAGTTTGGAACCACCAGGACTCTTCCTAGATTTGGCTGTCCAACCAAACTGAGTAACCGGACATGAAGGGCTTTGGTTAGGGAGGTGACCAAGAACCCAATGGTCACTCTAACAGAGCTTTAGAAGTCCTCTGCAGAAATGGGAGAACCTGCCAGAAGGACGACAATCTCAGCAGCACTCCATTAATCAGGCCTTGAGAAGAGAGAGACTTTATTTGCCTTAAAGCTACACACCAGAAGACACACATGCATGCAGGGAGTGGTGGCTGAAGAAATATTCCTTCTGCATTCTCCCATCCTCTTGTCCTTTCTCCAGGGGCAGCCAGGAGCAGTGGATACTCCTTTCCTTCGGTGACAGGGGACCAATTCCAGGTCGTGGTCAGGGACAGGACAGGAGTGTGTGTTCTTCATGTTTTTATTGGGGTTCTTTTTGATGTTGGAGGAAACCCATGTGAGCACAGGGAGAACACGCAAACTCCATACAGAAAAGCTTTTATGGTACAGTGGCTAGACGGAAGCCACTTTTGAGTAAAAGGCATATGACAGCCAGCTTGGAGTTTTGAGTTTCTTCTCCTGGATCGCCACCCTGTCGTGGTGGAGAAGCTTGCATGTACTAATGATCCCAAGAGCTATGCCATCGGGAGCTTGGCTCCTGGTAGGATCACCCAAGACGGATAGGTCAAGGGGGAGGTTCCAGATGAAGCGCGATCCAACAAAGACCTTAGTGGTGGAACTGGCGTAAGATGTCACAACGGCAGTGAAGGCGGATGAAGGCAGCAACAGAGGGTAGTCCCCCATTGTCTTGGTTCTCCATGCCATTGGACTCTGGCCACCCCTTGCCAGGCGCATCAGCCATGCCATGTGAAAAGCTGTCACATGCAGGCATCCTCCCATTATGCGACTCCGGGATTGGCCTCTACGCCCACCCAAAGACCCAGAGGGAAGAGAGCCATACTGACCCTGAGTGACCATCGAAGAAGAAGGGAGTTTGCCAAACGGCCTTTAAAGGACTCAGAGAATAAGAATAAAAGATTCTCAGGTTTGACGAGACAAAAATGAAACTCTTTGGGCAGAATGCCAAGCAAGCACTACGTCTGGCGAATGCAAGGCCCTGCTCATCACCTGGCTAATACCACCCCCCTATAGTGAAGTATGGTGATGGCAGCGTCATGCTATGGGGGTGCTTCTCAGAGGCAGGGAAAATGGTCAGAATTGAGGGAAGGATGAATGCAGCCAAACAAAGGTCCTAGAAGAAAACCTGCTCCAGAGTGCACGTGACCTCAGACTGGGGCAACGGTTCACCTTTCAGCATGACAGTGACCTGAAGCATAAAGCCAAGACAATGCTGGAGTGGCTTCAGGACAAGTTTCTGACTGTTCTTGAATGGCTCAGCCAAAGCCCAGATTTAAACCCCATGGAACATCTGTGGAGAGACCTGAAGATGGCAGACACTTCACAGACACTTCCCATCCAATCTGACAGAGCTTGAGAAGCTCTTCCAGGGAGAATGGGATACACTGTCCAAACCCCGGTGTGCAAAGCTTGTAGAGCAGGGGTCGGGAACCTTTTTGACTGGGAGAGCCATAAAAGCCAAATATTTCTAAATATATTTCATTGAGAGCCATATAGTATTTTTAACGTATAATAAATTAAATATGTCTTACTTTTAATGCGACTTCTGGTGCTGCATGGTTTTGCTGATGGCCTTGTAGTCTGGTTCATACGTGGTGAGGTTGAGCTTCATGCAGGCGTTGAGGCTTCCATCAGTTAAACGTGAGCGTAGGTTGGTCTTAATGTTCCTCATATGCGAGAAAGACTGTTCACATGCATATGTAGAGCCAAACATGGTCAATACGGCAATACTCACACGCTGCATTGTGTGGTATGTCACAGGAAGCTCGTTCCAAGTTTTAAGAATCAGCTGGTCTTCGGGTTGAAGATTTTTAATTTCTGTCCACTTGTGTTCCCTCGCCAGCTCTGCTCGCTGTCGCGCAAGACTTTCCAACTCTCCATTAAGTGACTTGAACTTACTCATCCACATGTCTGATGCCTTCAGGTCAGCAACTTATAGCTCAAAGTCTCCGATAGAGACCCCGGGGATGCATGTCAGGTCGATTTTGTCTACTGCACACTCATGTGGATGAGTGATGAACTTGAAAAGACCAGTGGGCGCACGAAATTCTCCAAAACGTGCTTTGAATGACTGCAGGAGATTGAACGTAAAGCCAGCTAGCTGCTGGAGATCCAGATGTTGAGTGGAGTCACTTGCTAAGCATGCATCTCTAAATTGTTGCAGTCTTTCAAAGTGCAGAAGACGACCTGTTTCAATGTCCCTGAGAAAGACTTCCAGCTTGCTTTCAAATGCAAACACTGCTTGTTGAAGGGATGAGATTGTACTTCTAATACCTTGCATTTTCACATTGAGCTGGTTCAGATGGCCAGTTATGTCCACGAGATAGTGAAACTGCAGGAGCCAGTCAGTGTTGTCTAGCTCAGGATGCTTGACGCCTTTCATTTCAAGAAAAGTCCGGATTTCACTCAGGCAAGCTGCAAAACGGCTGAGCACCTTCCCCCTTGAGAACCAACGCACGTTGCTGTGTAAAAGCAGACCGGGATAATGATTCCCAACTTCTTCTAACAGAGCTTTAAACTGGCGATCATTTAAAGCTCGGGCAACAATAAAGTTGACCACTCGAATGACCAGAGACATCACCTCGCCAAGCTCCTGGCCACACGTCTGAGCGCAAAGCGCCTCCTGGTGCAGGATGCAATGAAAACTTAGGATGGC
Organism: Lampris incognitus; assembly: GCF_029633865.1. Taxonomy (NCBI): domain Eukaryota; kingdom Metazoa; phylum Chordata; class Actinopteri; order Lampriformes; family Lampridae; genus Lampris; species Lampris incognitus. The sequence continues at coordinate 26,762,416 of NC_079223.1, read as the reverse complement.
TCTCTTTTCATGTTCACGGAGAAGCGCTACAAATCCTTTGTTCTTCCCCAACATACAGGGTGCACCGTCAGTACAGACAGAAATAAGTTTATCCATCGGTAGTTTTTTTTCTTTAGCAAACTCCATGAAAGACATGAATAAATCCTCTCCTCTTGTTGTCCCTTTCATTGGCAAAACAGCCAAGCTTTCCTCACGCAGTGTGTCACCTGCAGCATACCTGGCAATGATACTGCACTGAGATAGATGGCTAACGTCTGTTGACTCATCTAACGCGAGAGAAAAGTATGTCCCGGCGTTTATGTCCTTAATTTGTGTTTCCTCGACTTGATTTGCCATCATGATGCTACAATCGTGCACAGTTCTTGCTGACGGGCATGTCTTTTATTCGTTTGATTATCTTGTCTTTATTTGGGAAGTCATCAAACAGTTCATTGGCCACATCAAGCATGAATGTTTTGGCATACTCGCCATCTGTGAATGACTTTCCATTCCTTACTATTGCCAAAGCCCCCGCAAAGCTAGCGGAATTCCCGTCACCTTGCTTGGTCCACACACGTAGTTGCTGCTGACTCGTCTGCACTCTCCGCTGTAGCTCCTCGCATGCCCTTTTCCTGCTGTCCCCCGCTGGATATTTCCATGCAAATGAAGCATGGTGCGTATCGAAGTGCCGCTTTATATTTGACCGTTTCATCGATGCAATTTTATCATTGCATATTAGACATACCGCAGATTCTGCTCTCTCCACAAATGCAAATTCCTCTGTCCACGCAGCCTGGAATGCACGGTAATTATCGTCTTTTTTTCTTTTCGCCATCTTTTCCGTTACAAGGGTTGAAGCGGATAAACTAGTTGGCTATCTGATAAAATTGATTTCTTCACCTTTACAATGACCCGGACATGCTCGCGAGCCATTGGTTCCCGACCCGACCCACAGGTGATCCGTGACCCGTGAAATTTATCTTCAAAACTAATTTCTGTTTACTTTAAAATGACACAGTATTATTAAGAAATATCACAAGTATTTTAAAATCAGTTCCAAACTGATTTTTTTGAAAAAAAAAAACAATTTTCAACTCAAAATTGTCTGGGAGCCATATGCCGTCACCGGAAGAGCCATATATGGCTCGCGAGCCATAGGTTCCCGACCGCTGTTGTAGAGACTTACCCAAGAAGATTCGAAACTATAATTGCTGCCAAAGGGGCTTCTACAAAGTACTGAAGTAAGAGTCTGAATACTTATAAAAATGAGAGATTTCAGTTTCTAATTTTTAATAATTTTACAAAAACTTCTAAAACGTGTTTTCCCTTTGTCATTATGGATTATTGAGTGTACATTAATGGGCAAAATTTTTACTTTTATTCATTTACAATCAAATCTAAGACAGCATAAAGTGTGAAAAAAGTGAAGGGTCTGAATACTTTCTGAAGCCACTGTATTTAGCATGTGAATGCTGAAATTCTGTGCTATCTCGCCACACTAACAGGATACCAAGAAAAAGAAGATTACTGTGCTGCCTTAGGAGCTGGACTGCTTCACACCAAATGATAGTAAAAACCCAGGATTTCAGTTTGGTCTGAAAAGGGGGAAAACACGCGCGCACACACATACACACACAAACCTTTCATCTTTTCCTCCAGGTCGTCGGGATATTTGATGTCATCCTCAGCGGGGAGTTCACTCTCAGTGTCCGGGCTGCCACAGCCTGAATCATCAGGAAGCTCCTTCTTGGGTTTTTTGGAGACAGAGCCCATGGCTGAAGAGGAGGAAGAGGCTGAAGATGAAGATGAGGTGCCCTGTCCTCCTCCTGATCCAGAGGCACACAGAGAACCTTCGGCTAACAGACAGAGGAAAGGAGGATTGGTTTTACTAATTTGATAGAAGATGGCAGATGCCCAACGAGACACCATCATGTCCTGGTGGTACACCTGTACCTAATTCATCTCTCTCTCTGTTCATTATCTCTTCCTCTCCTTCATTCTGGCCTGTCTCCCAGTCTTTCACTCTGTTCCTCATTTCCTCTACCTTACCCTCTCCTTTTCATGAGTTTGAAGAAGTGAAGTTGTTGTGTTTAACAAGTACATATGACAGAACAAGCTCGTAGAAGACCTTTACCAACAGACCGTACAACATCAATAAGCAAAACTTAGGGAAAAACAGGTTTTTTTGGATTCTTTCTGACACAACAGCACAATAGACTCATTAATTTTTAATGGAGCTTAAACAACACTCACCTTACCAACACCTACATACATACAATGCATCCAGAAAGTATTCACACCCCTTCACTTTCCCCACATTTTGTTATGTTACAGCCTTATTCCAAAATGGATTAAATCCCTCTTTTTCTCATCAATCTACATACAATACCCCATAATGACAAAGCGAAAAAGGTTTTGTAGAAATTTTTGCAAATGTATTAAAAATAAAAAACTGAAATATTGCATGTACATAAGTATTCACACCCTTTACTCAGTACTTGGTTGAGGCACCCTTGGCAGCGATTACAGCCTCAAGTCTTCTTGGGTATGAAGCTATAAGCTTGGCACACCTACATTTGGGGTATTTCTCCCATTCTTCTCTGCAGATCCTCTTGAGCTCTGTAAGGTTAGATGGGGAGCGTTGCTGCACAGCTATTTTCAGGTCTTTCCAGAGATGTTCAATGGGGTTCAAGTCTGGGCTCTGGCTGGGCCACTCAAGGACATTCACAGACTTGTCCCGAAGCCACTCCTTCGTTGTCTTGGCTGTGTGCTTAGAGTCGTTGTCGTGTTGAAAGGTAAACCTTCGCCCCAGTCTGAGGTCCTGAGCGCTCTGGAGCAGGTTTTCATCAAGGATCTCTCTGTACTTTGCTCCATTCATCTTTCCCTCAATCCTGACTAGTCTCCCAGTTCCTGCCGCTGAAAAACATCCCCACAGCATGATGCTGCCACCACCATGCTTCACTGTAGGGATGGTATTAGCAAGGTGATGAGAGGTGCCTGGTTTCCTCCAGACGTGACATTTGCCATTCAGGCCAAAGAGTTCAATCTTGGTTTCATCAGACAAGAGAATCTTGTTTCTCATGGTCCGAGAGTCCTTTAGGTGCTTTCTGGCAAACTCCAAGCGGGCCGTCATGTGCCTTTTACTGAGCAGAGGCTTCCGTCTGGCCACTCTACCATAAAGGCCTGATTGGTGGAGTGCTGCAGAGATGGTTGTCCTTCTGGAAGGTTCTCCCATCTCCACAGAGGAACGCTGGAGCTCTGTCAGAGTGACCATCAGGTTCTTGGTCACCTCCCTGACCAAGGCCCTTCTCCCCCGATTGCTCAGTTTGGCTGGGCGGCCAGCTCTAGGAAGAGTCCTGGTGGATCCAAACTTCTTCCATTTACGAATGATGGAGACCACTGTGCTCTTCGGAACTTTCAAAGCTGTAGACATTTTTTTGTACCCTTCCCCAGATCTGTGCCTTGATACAAACCTGTCTCGGAGGTCCACAGACAATTCCTTTGACTTCATGGCGTGGTTTCTGCTCTGACATGCACTGTCAATAGTGGGACCTTATATAGACAGGTGTGTGCATTTCCAAATCATGTCCAATCAATTGAATTTACTACAGGTGGACTCCAATCAAGATGTAGAAACATCTCAAGGATGATAGGTGAAAACAGGATGAACCTGAGCTCAATTTTGAGTGTCATAGCAAAGGGTGTGAATACTTATGCATATGCAATATTACAGTTTTTTGTTTTTAATAAATCTGCAAAAATTTCTACAAAACCTTTTTCACGTTGTCATTATGGGGTATTGTGTGTAGATTGATGAGAAAAAAAAAGGAATTTAACCCATTTTGGGATAAGGCTGTAACATAACAAAATGTGGGGAAAGGGAAGGGGTGTGAATACTTTCCGGATGCACTGTACAAGCGGTTTCACAGATTAGTTGTAGACTTATCGTTCATCTGTGTTTTAAGCATTGTGCAGTAATAAAGCAGTGGCAATGTATCTACAGCAGATATGAAGTTGGGGGCGCTGTGGTTCCACCATAGATTTGTTTGAACAATAATTTTCCACATTATGCCCTTTTAAAAAAACAATTTAAGGTACGTAGAGAAGGAAAGACTGCCATTATCCTTGTGTTTCAGTTTAATGAGTGACCATGTTAACTGGCGACTTTAGTGACAGCAGCTGTTGAAAACATGAACAGAACACGTAGTGTCCTCCTAAAAGCCTTTAATTTTACATTAATCAATTTTAAATACTCATCTGCGTTTAATATCTATACTAACCATTAATGTAAGTGAAATTGTACTCAATAGACTCATTCACCTCTCGTAAAATTCCTTATAATGTGGGAAACAAACTGCAGCTGGCAGTGCAGCAGTATTTTATACCGTTATCCTCAATCATCAAGTGAGACATATTCAATTATTTAACCTGTAATGTTATGTCAAATTCCTCATCAGAAGGTACCTGCTCTGCCAATATATGTTTTTCCCCACATTAAAAGTAACTCCAAGAAATGTGAATGCTTCTTGTTGGCGACACCGTTTAATTTACATGATGTTGGACAAAAAGAACCAGATGAATATATACTGTATTGAACATTCAATTTAAGATAATTTAAGAGTTTAAGCTTTTCAACAGCTGCCGTCATCACGACAACCATGGATGCATGTCAAGGTCACTAGTTAAATCAAAACACTTGCAAGAAAGCATTTGCGTTGCTACTGCAGTGAATCTCCAGCTCATACAACCTTACTAGGGGTTTAGTCCAAACAGATAGCAGCTCACTTGTAAACAGCCTCTCAGAGCCAATCGAGGACTCTGCTATTCATCTACCTCCAGATTGATCCCGCCTACATTTGTTAACCCTTTAATGGTTGTATTTGATACCCTTTTGACGAAAATTTATTATTGTTATTGGGTGGGAAAAAAATATATCTGCCGTGATTAATCAACTACTTTTTTTAAACTTAGTTTTTATTTCAATTTCAACAACTTATACGATTCAAAAAAAGGACTGGTTGTTAAAATCCCTAGTGTTTGCACTGCAACAGATTCAGTGGAGATCAAACTGGAGATGTCTGCCAAGGTGACATTGCCACCACCAGGACACATCATCAGTTGTGTACCTCAGCATCACAGGGTGTTTCGGCCTTTTATCACAAGACACCCTCCGCTGAGGCAGGCCCACCACAGGTTGATCGGTCCTGGGTGTGTGATCTGTGGTTAGCTGTTCACCCTGGCAGCCCAGACGGCGTCTCTCCTTTTGAGCCAGATCCAGTGGCTAGTCCTCTCAGCAGTGTTGGCTAGCTCTTTGATCACTCTCCTGTGGGCCTGCCCCCTGACTCCTAGTTACCTCAGGAGTTTTGCTGTGGAGCTGGCAACAAAGCCCCTACAAACCACCTCCACAGGGCGCACCTTCACCTTCCAGCCTCTGTCCTCTGCTTCGGCTGCTAGGTTGGCGTACCGCAGCTTCTTACGCTCGTACGCTTCATCGACTGCATCCTCCCAGGGGACTGTGAGCTCAATGATGTAAGCGAGCTGGTTAGCGTTGGACCAGAGGACGAGGTCTGGTCGCAAGGTGGTTGTTGCGATCTCTGTCGGGAAGATGAGCTTCTGGCCTAAGTCCACTCGCATTTCCCAATCCCTGGCTGAGTTTAGTGAGCCTAAGTTGGGAAGTGAAGGGTTGGCCTTCAGTTTATCCCCCTCTCGAATGAAAGCTGGGAAACGCCGGGGCCCTTCCTGGTTGTTGAAGGGTTGGGCATTGATGGAAACCCTCTTGCAATCGAGTTCAGCTGCCAAGCACCTGAGCACCTGATTGTGTCGCCAGGTGTATCTGCCTTGGGTAAGGCTGGTCTTGCAGCCAACCAAGATATGCTTGAGGGTTGCTGGGGCTGTACACAGGGAGCAAGATGGATTCTCTCCAAACCAGAGATTTAGATTTATGGGAGAGGGCAGGACATCATATGTGGCCTTGATGATGAAACTCAGCCAGTTTGATTCCATGCTCCAGAGCTCACTCCATGTGAGTTTCCTCTTTTCAACACCCTCCCACCTCATCCAGCGACCCTGTTTGGCTTGTGCTACGGCTTTAGCACATCTGGCTGCTTCTTCCTGTCGGCGGACCTCCTCAACCACCATAGTTCGCCGTTCGGTAGTTGTCGCCTTTTGCCAGGTAGGTGTTTTTATTCCCAGGCCAAGGCCGCCTCTGCCTTGTTGAACATGGCCTACTACGTCTCGGTGGCGGAGGGCAGATTTCGCCTCCAGTACAGCTGCAGCCGGGGTCCATTTCTTCCCTGTTGCTAGGGTTGGAGCAACTCCTCTCACTATTGGGTCTCGGGATTCTGTAAGGGACATGTCCAGCCTCACTTTGGCACATTTGAATTCCTCAACCAGGCTGGAAATTGGCAGTGCGAGGGCTCCATTGCCGTAGAGTCCAACACTGCTGAGGCACCTTGGCAGTCCAGGCCACTTCCTCACCTGCGAGTTCACTAGCCTCTCCAAGCGATTGGCATGAGATAGTGAGACTTCGTACATAGTTATTGGCCACATGAGTCGGGGTAGCAGCCCAAACTGAAAGCACCAAAGCTTCAGCTTCCCGGGCAGTGCAGTGTTGTTGATTTGCCTGAGGCCACTGATTGTATCCTGGCGAAGTTGCTCCAGTTGCTGGGTGTCTTTGAGGTCTGCATTGTACCACCGTCCGAGGCTCTTGATGGGCTTCTCCCGGACCGTGGGGATTGGTTGATCACTAATGCAGAACCGTTCATCTACTAGTTGGCCTTTGCCAATGGAGATGCTGCGAGATTTGCTTGGTTTAAACTCCATTCGTGCCCACTTGATGTTCTCCTGGAGTTTCTGCAGCAGGCGCCTGGTGCATGGTTTTGTTGTTGCTATGGTGGTCAAGTCATCCATGTACGCCCGGATTGGTGGAAGACGCAGGCCATTCCTGGACCTTTCGCCTCCCACCACCCATCGAGATGCACGGATGACGAGCTCCATTGCCATGATGAATGCCAGGGGGGAAATAGTGCAGCCCGCCATAATGCCTATTTCCAGATGTTGCCAAGTGGTGGTGGTGTTCTGTGTTGTGACACAGAACTGGAGATCCTGAAAATAGGTCTTGACCAACTCTGTGATATTTTTGGGGACATGGAAAAAATCAAACGCCGTCCACAGGATCTTGTGAGGAACTGATCCAAAAGCGTTGGCAAGGTCTAAGAAAACCACGTGCAGGTCTCTCCGTTCTTTCTTGGCAGCTTGTATCTGGTGCCAGATGATATTAGCATGCTCTAGACATCCTGAGAAGCCATGGATCCCGGCTTTCTGCACTGATGTATCAACAAAGTTGTTTCTTTGCAGGAATGTGGAGAGCCTTTGGGCAATCACACTAAAAAATATCTTTCCCTCTACATTAAGAAGGCTGATCTGGCGAAACTGGCTGATGCAGGTAGAGTTCTTTTCCTTGGGGATCAGAATGCCTCCTGCTCTTCGCCATGCCCTGGGTATGACTCTTTTCTTCCATGCCACTTTCATCAGCTTCCAGAGGTATTTCAGGACTCCAGGAGTGTTCTTATAGAGTCTATACTGGATACCATTGGGCCCAGGAGCTGACATCGATCTTGCCTGCTTTACCGTCCTCTCCACCTCGCTCCATGTGGGGGGTCTTGTGTCCATATGGTGGTCAGGTGGGTGAATTGGTGGCATGTCATCCGGGATGGTGACTGGCTCATGTCTCCGGACATCAGAGTAGGTCTTCTTTAGGTGCTCTTCCAGATCTCGTATGGGGACTCTAAGGCTCCCATTTTTCTTGCTGTCAAAAAGGCTCTTGACAAAGCTGTAAGGGTTGCTGTAGAAACGAGTCCTAGCCCGTTCTTTCCTCTTATGCTGTCGTCTGAGGTGTTCTGCTCTTCGCAGCTTTGTCAAATGCTGCTTTATTTCAGCTTGCAGTGCGTCAAGCCCAACCCTCTCTCCCTCTGTGGCCTTCCTCCACTGCTTCCTCAGTTGTCTTCTCTCCTTCACCAACCTGTCAATTTCCCGCTGTCTCCTGGATTTGGGCTGAGTTGAAGGGTCTTTCTGCCTACTGGGTATCTTCTCCTTCACTCCAAATCTCTCTACGCCATAGCTGTAAATGATGGCTCCCATGTTCTCCAGTTTTCTTTCAACTGTTCCCTTTTGACCTTCTAGTAAGAGGACAAGGTCAGAGTTGATGGTCTCCCACTCAATCTTCTGGCTGGACTTGGGCCACAGGATTTGAGGTTTTCTTCCTTCCATCTTCCTCTCTGCTGCTGGCTGTGGCTGGCCGGGCTCCAGACCGGAGTCCACTGGAGGGTCTATGCAACATTGAGCTTCGTCTGGGGTGCTGATACCCTGAGGACTGTGGGGGTTCTCCTGCCTCCGGGCTTCACTCGACTGATTTGGCGATACTTCTTAAGAAGTATTGGTCAATGCGAGGCCCCTTAACGAGCTCACTAAGGCACTTCTTTTTGCCTTGATGGATCTTAAGACCCTTCACTGATGTAACCTTTGACCAGCCACAGATGCAGCTGTGCAGCTTTTGTCCTGCCAGTGCTGATGATCCATCGGTTGCAGTGCTGGTCATCCGACTCGTTGTCAAATCCTTTCCTTGTTCCGTTACCGTGTGATCCACCTGTGAGTCATCTTGCGCCCCCGCTCTCGCAGACTCTGGGGGTATTCTTCTCCTTAAAGTTTTCGTAGCAATATTGGGTGGATCCAGGAACGCTAACTAGCGTTGGATCCTGCTAGTATGAGTCGCTAGCCCATACCGGCCCCGTTGGGGTCTATTCCCTCCTGTCAGCAGTCTTTCCAGGCCGTCATCTGGTCTTTCCCTGATTGTCAGCTGCCCTTTCGCAGCGGTCACTGGTTTACTCCAGATATTCACGATTCAAAAAAAGGACTGGTTGTTAAAATCCCTAGTGTTTGCACTGCAACCACTACCACAAATACACAATCGTGCCTGCTGTTTTTTCCATTTTTTTTTTAGCTGTACATGTATGGTTTACAGATAGTTTAACAAAAGGAATTAAAAAAAGGAAAACAAAAAAACAAACCCTTTACTTCAGCTTGAAGTGTTAGCTGTGATGGAGGTATAAATGAAAGACATTAATAATTAAAAAAAGTAAAGGAGGAGTTGGAGTCAGGGAGGGGCGTTGTGAATGAATGTGTGTAGTGGTATGGGTGGTGCATGTACATGCATAAACAGATAAGGTGAATTGGGAAGACAGAGATACATGTATGATACATAATGTATACAAGGGTTTAGAACACTTCACTGCCTCAATATAGTGTAATGGAAAAATACAAGCTTATACAGGTTCTGCTGTAACCTTTGTACTGAGACAAACGGAGCCACTTGTTTCTAGTTAGACGTCACATACTACTCACATGTTTTTGCATATGACTTGTGTTTTGCCTACAACTGACCCTTCCGCTGCTGTCGGCGTGTCTTGGTGCTGAGACAGTGGCTGCTTTCTCCATGTTTACCTTAGTCTATCAGTGCTCTTCCCCACAACAAAGATGGGTGGTATGTGGCCTGCCCATGGCAGTTAAGACTGACAAACAGCTCTCCTCCACATCTTTTGAGAAGAGCTCTGGCTTCTTATCTACAGTTAAGGTCAAAATTATTAGCCCCCTTTATGAAATCAAACAAAACCCTTAACTCTTCCATGGAAATGACCATAACCAAAAGTGTTTATAGTTTAATTGCTTCCAAAAGAACAAAGACAAAATCTTCACTAAGCTTGATTAAGATATTTTACTGATGCGCTGAATTGAAACAAGAAAAAACAAATATGACAAGGCCACAATTTTTAGCCCTCTGACAATTAATACTCAATAGTGTAACCTTTCTGACTCACAACTGACAACCTCTTATGGTAGTTCCTAACTAGGTTGGCACATGTCTCTTGAGGGATCTTAGCCCATTCTTCAATGGCAAATTGTTCCAGCTCATCCAAACTGAGTGGTTTTCGAGCATGGACATTAACCTTGAGCTCCCGCCACAGATTCTCAATAGGATTGAGATCTAGGCTCTGAGAGGGCCACTCAAGGACCTTGATTTTGGTGTCCTTCAAAAAGTTTTGGAACAACTTGGATGTATGCTTCAGGTCATTGTCTTGCTGGAAGACCCAGCAGCGACCTAAAGCTAGACTGGCAACAGATTTCTTCCCATTATCCTTCAAAATGTCAACATAATCTTCTTTCTTCATGATCCCATGCACCCGTACGAGGTTCCCTGTGCCTGAAGCAGGAAAACAGCCCCACAGCACTATGCTCCCACCACCATGTTTAACTGTGGCAACTGTGCTTTTAGGGTTGAAGGCCTCTCCCTTCCTTCGCCAAACAAAAGCAACATCCATGTGTCCAAACAGTTCAAGTTTAGTCTCATCAGACCAAAGGACAGACGTCCAAAACCCATGCCTATGTTTCAAATGTTCACGGGCAAACTTCAGTCTGGCTTTGATGTGCCGCTGTGTGAGAAATGGAGTTTTTCTTGGACGATGATCTCGAAGCCCACCACGATGAAGAGCCCTCACAACAGTCTTCCTTGAAACATCAAGTCCAAAAGAGGCCAGTTCAGCAACAATCATCCGGGGATTGTTGTTGACATCTCGGACTATTTTCCTCTCCAAAGTTTTTGAAATCTTGCACTTTCGACCACGCCCAGGTTTGTTTCTAACAGAATTTGTCTCCTTGTGCTTTGCAATGATGCAACGTACAACTGTTCTTGATAGTCAATGTGAAACGCTTGGAAATGGCAGGATAGCCTTCCCCCTTAAGATGAGCATCCACTACCTTCTTTCTGAGTTCCAGACTGATTTCTTTACTTTTTGGCATGATGAAATTACTTCTTTCTTATAAATTTATCCCTAGTTTTTCCTCTTATCCCACCCGATTAACCCAATGGCATATGGCCGGAACTCTTGTCGAATAACTCCCCTGGCTCACGTTTCCACAGGAAGGAGATAGTCGTAACACCAGCTTCCTTCAAACTCGTGTCGGCTGCTCTCGCTATTTTACACGCTGAAGCCTCGCATGGATTGCATCACCTTCAGGCCGCGAAGGAGGCGTAGGGAGAATGCTTTCAGTTGCTTGGCTGCAGGCGCCCGGGTGGGCCAGAGGGGTCGCTGGAGAACGACGAGTCCCCGAACACTACACCGATCTACACCCACTATCCCTCGGGTAAGGGTGGCCTAATGAATGCCATACCCCGTGGACACTGGCCGTGACCGGTTACGGCGAGTCTGGGATACGAACCTCCCAGCCATATGAGGAGCGGGTTGCAAGAACGGCGGTTTATTCCACTCGGCCACCAGAGCGGCTGAAATTACTTCTTACCAAGAATTTAAGAGTAGTCCCTCTCAATCCAGTGTTCAAGTGCCACTAGCCCTGTTCATTGGAGTCCCTTAAGTAAAGTTCAATGCTGATTGTGGTTTGAAAGCTGATTGATTGCTCAGGTGTGATTTGAAAGCAAAAAAAAAAAAAAATCACATGGGGGCTAACAATTTTGACCACCTCAATTTTCACTTCATTTGGTATAAAGCAAACCTGAAGATTTATTTTACATTCCGAAATGTATCAAATAGGGACCTCAACATTGATGAATGTTTTACTATGTAAAGTTTTGTAAAGTTTTATGAATGATGCAAACATTGGGCAGAATTTTAGGGAAATGTTCCATAGTTCCTTGGGGGCTAATAATTTTGACCTTAACTGTACTGTACTCCCTGAACTGTTCCACACAGATAAGGTTTGCCATCACGACTGACTTGCTGTTTGCAGTGCTTCTTTTCAGAACATTGTCCTGGTACTTCTGGAAGCTTTGTAAGAAATCTTTCAGCAGACATGTTATTGGCTCGGCTTTGCAGTTGTCTCTCAAAATTTCAGCTGCTTGCACAGTGCCATTGATGAACTGAATGACATCGATGGCCAAGGGACTGAAGAAAAAGCCATCCCTGTTCTCAGGCTTCTTTCCAGTTTCCCATACTTTTTCTGCCTCCTCCAGAACCTGGGTAATGTAAGTCTGCACAGCCATCTGTGTTTTGGTTAGATGCTGTTCCTCCATGACTTCAAGCATTTCCACAGGTAACAGATCTCCCATCTCTTCAAAGCTGATGTCACTGACAGTTAACCGCTTTGAAGTATGTTTTGATAGTGGACCGTCACCCAACGCCGAAGACACATCAAGTCTTTATTGTCCAGCATAAAGTCTGCAATTGTCTTCAGCCTAGCGCCGAATGCCTGGTAGTAGAAGATGGCGTAAAGCTTGCAGATATCAAACTCCAATGGATAGCAGCCTTTCACCTCCTGCATCACCTTCCGCAAATCCTCCTTCACCCTTTTGCCCAACTCATACAGCTCTTGCTGCAAGCAAGATTGTTCCGTTTGGGTTTTGGGAAGAGCTGCACTCTCCATCCGCTCTTCCACCAGGTCGCGGAGGACAGCGTCATGGAGCTCCCTCCAGCAGCTGGGCCTCCAGGTTGGAGGCTGCCGGCTCCTTTTCCCCCATCCGCCGCCTCCTCCTGACAGATGGCGTCTATGGCAAACCTCAGCAGCTCCGCGTTTTCGCTGCCCGAGTCCAGGGAGGCTTTTAAAGCCCACTCTATCTGGCAGATGAGCGCTTCACGGTCTTCAGTGAGCCGGTTCCTCTCGTCTTCCCAGGATTTAAGCACATCTTTCGGGTTTCCCTACCCACAGAGCCGCTCCTTCTAGACAATCAGCTGCCGGCAGGCTTCAGACAGGCACCCACGCTCTATATTATCAGGATGGAATGTGGTGTTCTGCTGACACCAAACAAAGGGAGCAATCCCCCCATCTGCAGGTGCAAGCTACTTCCCCCTTCTGCCATGGGCAGGCCACGTACCAGCCATCTTTTTTTGTGGGGAACAGCACTTATAGACTAAGATTAACATGGAGAAAGCAGCCACTGTCTCAGCGACAAGGACGCGCCGAGAGCAGCGGAAGGGTCAGCTGTAGGCAAAACATAAGTCGTATGCAAAAACATGTGAGTAGTACGTGACGTCTAACTAGAAACAATTGGCCGTTTGTCTCAGTACAAAGGTTACAGCAGAAACTGTATAAGCTTGTATTTTTCCATTACAATAGCCATGGCCGGGCTCCATCTTTTAATAAATATATCTTTCTGAAGTTTCAAAGAGTATGTTATTTGTTCCATCTGATATATTTCCCATACTTTCTCAGTCCATTATTTGCATGTTGGAGGGTCAGGTTTTAACCACTTAATTGTGATGCATTTAACTGCTGCTGTTAGTAATATTTGTAAAAGATCTTTTTTAGCTCTTCCATCAATCCCTTCTGGCATTAATCCCAGTAATACCATCTTTGGATCTTTTGTGAAGTTTTGGTGGAATACTTCTTTAGTGCCTCAAACACCTCTTCCCAAAATGTTCTTAATTTAGGGCATGTCCAAAATATGTGGGTATGGTTGCCAATTTGTGTTCCACAGTTTCTCCCGCATATATTTGAGTGTGTTGGGCTCATTTTAGCCACTATTTCTGGTGTCTGAAAGAATCTCATAAAAACCTTTCATTTGAATTCCCTCCATGTATTTGAATTGACCTTTCGCAAAGTATCGCCCCGGAATGGTGCTTGTCCAATCCTACCTTAGCAACAGTTTCTATGTGAGGAAGGTCCGTCAAGCTTTCAAACAGACAGCAAAAAGCTGAAACGGTGTGCCTATGGGATCTGCAAATTGGACACTAGATATCTGGAAAGGTTGGAGGGGGTGTAATTTTCTTTCCCTTCCCGAAACCCAGAACGCAAGAAGCGCAGTGTCGGCAATGGATTCCGCAGAAAAGCAGACCCCATGGCCAGCTTAATCCATCCAAAATCAACCAAAAACACCTGTCTGCTCCAAGCAAAGCTTTCTTCTAGCTGTTATTGATAGCTAATATAGCTAATGTATTATTACTGTTACTTTTACCCACACAATGATTATTACCATTATCAACATATCAATGTATTACTGACTAACAAAATAACATTATTAATGTACCTGATGAACGCAACCAGCTTAGTCTGTGGCCAGAGATACCTAATTTAATGATAGCTAATGATGGCTAGCCCACTAACATAACTTTGCTATGCTAGTCACGTTAGCCAGGTTCCACCTTTCATTTCAGAGCATAAAGACCGGCGGGTAGGGTCGGCTGGGATGGTCTCTGGCCAGCCTGACCTCCCCATATCTGGCCTATTTTAAATGTTTCTCCCCCTCTGTGATCTCCAGGTGGGGACTGGCCATTCAGAAAAGTCATCTTGCCCGCGGAGGGAGGCAACTCGTTTGCCTTATTTTGTTGAAAATACCAGTTATGGTCCGAAGCTAAAAAAAAAAAACCCCCGGCACCAGGGCATGTCCCTGGCCGCCCTGTGACGTCTAGGAGCCCATACAGAACTCCCGAAAAAGCCTGGATAAAAGAACGCCATGGGGAACCTTGGCCAAAATCAGCACTATAATACGGTGATGTCGACAATGGATTATTAAAAATATACCAATAATAGCTGAAATATTAAACTTACCCTAAAGTGCAAGAGCACAATTGGTCCACAATGTGTTTCAGAATTAGTTGATGGGGTTTCTCATTCTTTGATAGCAACCGGTAAAATTTAACTTTAATTACAGTCGCACCCAGCGCCCGGAGCCCACGCAAGTCAGTTTTACTTTTTAAAAAAAAATTATTTCTGATTTTTCCCTTTTTCTCCCAATTTTGTGGCCAATCACTCCCTATTCTAGTTCAAACTCCCACTCTCATACTGCATGCGTTCGCCAACTGCATCTCTCCGGCCGGCAGTCTCGAAGGAGACGCCTTGGCACTTTGGTGACAAGGCGAATCCAGGCCAAACTACTGCTTTTTCCGACACACACAGAGACGCATTCATGTGACGAACACAAGCCGACTCCGCCCCCCTCCCAAAGACAGCGTTGCCAATTATTGCTGCTTCATCGAGTCCGGCCATAGTCAGATCTGATGAGACCAAGGTGCGAACCCCAGTCCCTAGTGGGCAACTGCATCGACACGAGTCAGTTTTACTTTTAATATTCTGAATGTATCCCTCCTGCATACTGTAACCCCTTCTGCCTTTCACGGGATGATATTAAGAATGAATTACTCCAAAATACATCACTTATTTTTTCTGGGAATGCACTGATTTCTTCCTTCGTGTTTTGGGGTTTCCGGCTACTTCCTGGATGGTTCTGAAAAGCTTGATGGGCATAGCAACAGTAACTAAGGGGGGCGGGACTTTGCGAAAGGTCAATTGGTTACTAGATTTGCTTCAGTGCATATTTCGTCCCATATGTCCTGTGGTATATCTGTATTCATTTTAGTTCTCCCCTTCCTTTTATCTGCAGTGTATTATAAATATTCAAGCCTAAAAATATTTGGTAAAAATTAAATATGACTTGCTTATCCCCAATCCCTGTTTGTAATTTTATCTGGAACTCTTCAATTGGAGTGGGCACCAATACTCTAGTCCACTCTTTATGCTTTGTTAAAAATTCCCTTTATTGTAAATATCTGATCACTAATCTCGACTACTTTTTGAGAGTAGTTGATGACTGCTAAAATGCAGCGGTCATGAATACCTTAATTCATGTGTGCTCAAATTTGTTGGTACCCTTACAGCTCATTGAAATAATGCGTCACTCCTCCTGAAAAGTGATGAAATTAAAAGCTATTTTTTCATGTATACTTGCATGCCTTTGGTATGTCATAGAATAAAGCAAAGAAGCTGTGAAAAGAGATGAATTATTGCTTATTCTACAAAGATATCATAAAATGGCCTGGACATATTTGTTGGTACCCCTTAGAAAAGATAATAAATAATTAGATTATAGTGATATTACGGACTAATGTGTTTCTCTAATTAATATCACACGTTTCCAATTTTGTAATCAGTCATTCAGTCTATTTGAATGGAGAAAAGTAGTCACGGTTCCTTTTTTGTATCATTGTGTGCACCACACTGAACATGGACCAAAGAAACCAAAGCAGCAAGTTGTCTGAGGAGAACAGAAAGAAAATAATAGACAAGCATGGTAAAGGTAAAGGCTACAAGGACATCTACAAGCAGCTTGACGTTCCTGTGACAAAAGTTGCAACTATTAAGACATTCAAGGACCATGGAACATTTAGCCAGCCTCCATGGGCGCGACTGCAAGAGGAAAAAAAATCAACCCCAGATTGAACAGAAGGATAATGCGATGGTAGAAAAAGAACCAAGGATAACTGCCAAAGAGATACAAGCTGAACTCCAAGGTGAAGGTATGTACGTTTCTGATCGCACCATCCGTCACTTTTTGAGCAAAAGTGGGCTCCATGGAAGAAGATCCAGGAGGACTCCACTTTTGAAAGATAAACATAAAAAAGCCAGACTGGAATTTGCTAAAATGCAAGCCACAATCCTTCTGGGAGAATGTCCTTTGGACAAATGAGTCAAAACTGGAGCTTTTTGTCAAGTCACATCAGCTCTATGGCCACAGACAAAAAAAATGAAGCTTTCAAAGAAAAGAACACCATACCTACAGTGAGACATGGAGGAGGCTCAGTTATGTTTTGGGGCTGCTTTGCTGCGCCTGGCACAGGGTGCATTGAATCTGTGCAGGGCACAATGAAATTTCAAAATTATCAAGGCATTCTGGAGCGAAACGTACAGCCCAGTGTCAGAAAACCTGTCTCAGTTGCAGGTCATGGGTTCTCCAACAGGATAATGACCCAAAACACACAGCTGAAAGCACCCAAGAATGGATAAGGAAAAAAACATTGGACTATTCTGAAGTGGCCTTCTATGAGTCCTATCTGAATCCTATTGAACATCGACGGAAAGAACTGAAACTTGCAGTCTAAAGAAGGCACCCATCAAACCTGAGACAGCTGGAGCAGTTTCCTCAGGAACAGTGGGCCAAAACAGGTGTAGAAGTCTCATTGAGAACTACAGAAAACGTTTGATTACAGCGATTACCTCTAAAGGTTGTGCAACAAATTACAAACCCCAATTTCAATGAAGTTGGGATGTTGTGTAAAAAGTAAATAAAAACAAACTACAATGATTTGCAAATCCTTTTCGACACGTTCGAACACGTTCCAAAAAGCTGGGACAGGGGCATGTTTACCACTGTGTTACATCGCCTTTCCTTTTGACAACACTCAATAAGCGTTTGGGAACTGACGACATCAATTGTTGAAGCTTTGTATGTGGAATTCTTTCCCATTCTTGCTTGATGTACGACTTCAGTTGCTCAACAGTCCGGGGTCTCCGTTGTCGTATTTTGCGCTTCATAATGCGCCACATATTTTCAATGGGAGACAGGTCTGGACTGCAGGCAGGCCAGTCTAGTACCCGCACTCTTTTACTACGAAGCCACGCTGTTGGAACACATGCAGAATGTGGCTTGGCATTGTCTTGCTGAAAGAAGCAGGGACGTCCCTGAAAAAGACGTAGCTTGGATGGCAGCATATGTTGCTCCAAAACCTGTATGTACCTTTCAGCATTAATGGTGCCTTCACAGATGTGCAAGTTACGCATGCCATGGGCACTAACACACCCCCATACCATCCCAGATGCTGGCTTTTGAACTTTGCGCCAATAACAATCTGGATGGTCCATTTCCTCTTTAGCCCGGAGGACACGACGTCCATGATTTCCAAAAACAATTTGAAATGTGGACTCGTCAGACCATTGCACACTTTTCCACTTTGTGTCAGTCCGTCTCAGATGAGCTCGGGCCAAGAGAAGCCGGCGGTGTTTCTGGGTTTTGTTGATATATGGCTTTCGCTTTGCATGGTAGAGTTTTAACTTGCACTTGTAGATGTAGTGACGAACTGTGTTAACTGACAATGGTTTTCCGAAGTGTTCCTGAGCCCACATGGTAATATCCTTTACAGAATGATGTCGGTTTTTAATGTAGTGCCACCTGAGGGATCGAAGGTCACGGACATTCAATGTTGGTTTTCGGCCTTGCTGCTTCTGTGCAGAGATTTCTCCGGATTCTCTGAATCTTTTGATGATATTATGGACTGTAGATGATGAAATCCCTAAATTCCTTGCAACTGTACGTTGAGAAACGTTGTTCTTAAACTGTTGGACTATTTGCTCACGCAGTTGTTCACAAAGTGGTGAACCTCACCCCATCCTTGCTTGTGAACGACTGAGCCTTTCGGGGATGCTCCTTTTATACCCAATAATGACACTCACCTGTTTCCAATTAATCTGTTCACCTGTGGAATGTTCCAAAAAGGTGTTTTTTGAGCATTTCTCAACTTTCCCAGTCTTTTGTTGCCCCTGTCCCAGCTTCTTTGGAATGTGTTGCAGGCATCAAATTCAAAATGAATGAATATTTGCAAAAAACAATAAAGTTTATCAGTTTGAACATTAAATATCTTGTCTTTGTAGTGTACTCAATTGAATATAGGTCGAAAATGATTTGCAAATCATTGTATTCTGTTTATATTCACGTTTTACACAACGTCCCAACTTCATTGGAATCGGGGTTTGTATTAGATTAATCATTTTTGTCCATGCCATTTTCATTTGGTATTGACAATATTATCCATCCATCCATTGTCTTAACCGCTTATCCTGCCCTCAGGGTCGCAGGGGGACAATATTATGTTGAATTAGAAAAAAATTCGAAATTAAGTATGACTTCCATGACATATGGAATAAACAATAGTGGCTGCCAATTACTTTTGTCAGTTTTGAGCTATTTCAGAGACAATTGTGCATTCTTCATTTTTTTATGGAGGGGTACCAACAAATGTGTCCAGGCCATTTTCAAATAAGCAATAATTAATCTCTTTTCACAGCTTCTTTGCTTTATTCTGTAACATAGTAGAGATAAGAAAATTCATCAATTTTCAGAAGGAATGAAGGATTATTTCAATGAGCTGTAAGGTTACCAACAACTTTGAGCACATCTGTAGAAGAAACACAGAAAAATAAAACTACTGTTGCTTTAAAAAGTGGTAAGTGGTCTGCACACTGAAACGCTCACAATAATCATTTCATTTCTCTTAACTCAGCAATGTTTTGATATATCAGATCTTCCTCAAAATAAATATTTTTTTCTGGTTGTGTGTCAACATTTGATGCCTCTTCTGATGCTTTATTAAGTGGTATCATTTGTTTTGATGTTTTGCTGGTCATTGGACCACGTCAGCTGTCACTGTTTAAATAGTCAAGACCTCATTATAACAAAATTGAAGTCAAACTGCAAACACGTTTCTTTTTCTCCTCACCGAGCAACTCTTCGTCCTCCAGACCGCCTCCCCCGCGGCGGAGGTAGTGCTTGGAGAAGGCATGGGAGCAGAGTAGGTCGCCGAGGCAGGAGGAGGGAAGATTCTGTTTCAGGTAGTGGAGAACCTTCTTAGCCGCCTCCCCTGGCACAGACAGGCTGATCAGAGTCGATTCTTCTAGATCTGCCTCCTGTCATGCACGCACGCACATGCACATGCACACGCACGCACACACACACACACACACACACACACACACACACACACACACACACACACAAAGAGAGAGAGAGCACAATATCTTAACAGTGTGGTGGAGTTCATCAGGGTTGCAATTTGTCCCCCACACTCTTCAATATATACATTGATTATCTGTCTAAACTATTCTAAATCTTACAAGGTCTGGCCTTGATCTAGAGTGTATGCCAGCAGCCATACCAACATGTACTGGCTCTGCCGAATGACAGAAGCTAAGCAGGTATGGGCTTGGCTAGTACTTGGATGGGAGACCTCCTGGGAATACTGAGTTGCTGCTGGAAGTGGTGTTGTTGGGCCAGTAGGAGGCAGTCTTCCCAAATCCTAATGCCCCAGGGCAGTGACGGGGACACTGTGCTTATAGGACAAGCTGTCCTTCGGGTGAGATGTTAAACTGAGGCCCTGACTCACCATGGTCACTAAAGATCCCATGGCACTTATTGCAAAGAGTGGGGGGTCCCCCGTTGTCCTGGCAAATTTCCCAACCTGGCTCTCTCCATCTGGCCACCTAATCTTCCCCCCTGTGTAATTCACTCAATGATTCCGCCCTCTCCACCTCAAGCTAATGTGTGGTGAGCGTTCTGGCACAAAATGGCTGCTGCGCATCACCCAGGTAGGTGTTACACATTGGTGTTGGTTGAGGTGAGTTTCCCCCCTTCAATGTGAAGAACTTTGGGTGTCTAGATAAAGCGCTACATAAATGTAATCCATTATTACTATTAGTATCATAAAAAGTCAAGTGCCTCTTCTATGCAGATAAGCTTTTGTTATCATCACAAATTGAGCAAGGCCTCCAAGAAAGTTTTGACATATTACACAAGTACTGTGAAAACTGGGCATTGAAGGTTAACTTAGACAATACCAAGATCATAAAAAAAAACAAGCTCAAACACAACCCCCCCCCCCCCATCAATTTGTCTTAGGAGAGACACCATTAAATCATATAATAGAATGTTCATACCTCTGCCTTAACAATCAAAGCCTGTGGACATTTTGTAAAAGCTATGTCCACACTGGTAGACAAAGCTAACAGTTTATTACAGTATCAGAAAAGTATGATCAAAATTAAATCCCCCAACAAAGATTTGGCTTACAATTTTCCACAGCATTATTGAACGGATCCTTCTTTATTGAAGTGAGATCTGGGTTCTGCTGATTAAAGAGTAGCACTGGGACTCAAACCCAATTGAAAAAGTTCACCTTGAGTTCTGCAAAAACATACCAAGAGTTTACAGAAACAGTCCCAATCTCAGATGCAGAGCAGAGCTAGGACAGTTCCCTCTCTTAATTAAACTCAAGAAAAGGTCCATTGAATTCTGGAACCACTTAATGGGCTCGGTGCATTAATGTCGCGCTATGGAACTTCCGTAGCGCAACATTAATGCACCGACATTAATGCATAAGAACTTCTGGTACAACCGGATGCTTACGTTCTACTGAATCATTAGTTAGCTGCTAACTTATCAGTCCAAAATCTTAATTTCATCCAAAAAAATCAATGAATCAAACAGGGCAAAAAGGGGTGTTCAAGTATCAACATTGTGAATCAGGCTCCACTGAACTGTTGTGTGCCAGTGTGCAAATTCAGCGCACTACAATTCTCTTTTAAGTTTCCATTCATTCCCTTGTAACTGCGAGGAAAGAGCTAAGTGGCTAGCGAAGATTCGGAGGGATGCATTTACCATCAACCAGGTGATTTCACTGTGCCAGCTACAGGTGTGTTAAGGAGGCTCAAGAAAAGAGCTGTTCCCACACTCTTTGCATGGAATGAGTACTCCAAACTCGCACCCAGGCTAGGTGTGTGGGAGCGTCAGGAGCGTCCTATTGTCACCCCTCTGCCAGCTCTGGACTCCTCTGATAATGAGATGGATGTCAGCAGCTGCCTGCAAGAGCATGGCTATTGTGTGGCTCCTAATCCTGTTGCTTTGGATGATGCCCTAGCCCAAAACAAGTCAATGAGGAAACAAATAGAAGTGCTCCAGAAACAACTAGAGACCATACATACGGCTACAGTCCAAATTCAGCCTGAGGCGATTTGCAGGTTCCGATGAGGACATTCGGTCTTACACCATGTATATCTGATTTGTATCATTTCATTTAATCGCCCCTGCCAAATTAACTCACCTGTTCAGTCTCTCCACTCCCCACCATGCCTCTCTCTCTCACACACACGCGCACACACACACACACACAGGTAATAGATTGCCATAAGTACTGGGCTATACTTTAACAACTGTACAGAAGATACAATGTGAAACTACCATGTCATGTATTATGGCTTTGTGCCCTAAGGTTTGCTACCTATGAGCATTTCAGGTGCTTCTGGTGCTTGATCGAGCCGTCTAATGATGTCGTTACTCACCCTCGTAGTTGTCGATGTAGCTCGAAATATACATCTTAAACCCATTTTCTTTTTTGCTCGTCTGAGCTACTGAGGAAGCACTCACAATGCGATGTACATCGCTGACTGTGATTTTAGGGAGGTCCTGCAAACAGCGAGCGTAAAACAAAGCCATCTCTTCTCTCAACAAACCAGACCAGAAGTTCTTGTGCAAGTACTCGTATATCGGAAGTCGAACAACGCCATCTTACGCACCCAGGCTACTGAATCAGAGCCAGGCTCTCAACAACACAGAGCTTATCTGGAACAGAGAGGTCGTCTGAAACCAAATATCTGGGATGTATCAAGCAATAAAAGTACCTCCACCTCAAATTGACAACATGAAAATGATCCCTATCCCACAATATAAACAATTAGATGAAAATAATAAAGACATTACTGACAGTAGAAAAATTAAATCTAATTCATTCATAAACTACAATGTTATAACCTATTGAAAAAGCCCACACAAAGAAAACTATCTAAATACAGACTGAGTGACCATAAACTTGCTGTGGAGACAGGTCAGCATAAGAAAGAATGGCTGGAATTAAACAAAAGAGTTTGTTTCGAATGTGGAACAAGAGAAGTGGAAACAGAAATCAGCTTTTTCATCAGATGTCCACAATACAACAAAATAAGAGAAGAATTCTCCCCCAGATTCAATAACTTAATCCCAAATTTCTCATCCTCATACATGACAAACTATTTTCAGCCATTCTTGGTGAAGACAGTCCTGCTGCACTTCTGGCAGGGCAGTTTGTTACTGTATGCCACAATGTCAGAAACATCCATCCATCATCCAAACTGCTTATCTTGCTCTCAGGGTCGTGGGGATGTTGGAGCCTATCCCGGCAGTCATTGGGTGGCAGGCAGGGAGACACCCTGGACAGGTAGGGCTGACTGACACACGCACGCACGCAAGTGTGCGTGCACACGCGCGCGCGCGCGCACACACACACACACACACACACACACACACACACACACAATTTAGTATGGCTACATGTCTTTGGACTGTGGGAGGAAAGCGGAGCACCCAGATAAAACCCATGCACACATGGGGAGAACATGCAAACTCCACACAGATGACGACCCCCAAGGTTGGACAACCCTGGGGTTCAGACCCAGGACCTTCTTGCTGTGAGGTGACCGCACTAACCACTGCGCCACCCTATGTATATTTATTGCAATATAGTGTTTATTCACTTTCAATTATATTGTCTATGTAAGAATATATGCTTTGGGTACATGTTTTTTTTCAAACGTTATGCCAATAAAGCTTTACTGAAGAGTGCGAGAGAGACAGAGCAATACAGAGAGAGTGACAGAGTTGGTAAGGGGAGATAATGATAGAGTGACAGCAGAGAAAGATAAAAATTAAATACATTGCAGTGAACCAAGGAAACAAGTTCCTGTTTTGGTAAAGGAGATATCAAAGGTACACTTTAAGTACTTTAGCCCGAAAAGGTGTAGCACTCTGGAAAATAACCACTAGGGGCGCTCAAAGCACACTAGATGGAAAATGAATGGGGATCAATGGCTGAATTTCACAGACCAAAAACCATCGCAGTTTTAGGTATTTATCTTTCCGTATTTTTCATTTCTATAAAGACTATGTCCATACTAAATAGAAACTTATCAAATACAACTGACATATGACATACGTATTTAGACGTGCCAAAGGAGAGGAAAAAAAACCTGATAAACTGCATGCATTTCAATAATGGCAAATGAGTGCAACCACAGATGACACTAAAGGCATAAATACAATGAAAATTTCAGGTAATTTTGTTTTACAGTGTTTGACACATTTACAGCTAAAAATTAAATAATTTTCTTGAAAATGGATCGCTATTCTCTTATGAGTGACATCATTGCATTGCACATGTACACTCACTGGCCACTTTATTAGGTACACCTTGCTAGTACCGGGTTGGACCCCCTTTTGCCTTCAGAACTGCCTTAATCCTTCGTGGCATAGATTCAACAAGGTACTGGAAACATTCCTCAGAGAGTTTGGTCCATATTGACATGATAGCATCACGCAGTTGCTGCAGATTTGTCGGCTGCACATCCATGATGCGAATCTCCCGGTCCACCACATCCCAAAGGTGCTCTATTGGATTGAGATCTGGTGACTGTGGAGGCCATTTGAGTACAGTGAACTCATTGTCATGTTCAAGAAACCAGTCTGAGATGATTCGAGCTTTATGACATGGCGCGTTATCCTGCTGGAAGTAGCCATCAGAAGATGGGAACACTGTGGTCATAAAGGGATGGACATGGTCAGCAACAATACTCAGGTAGGCTGTGGCGTTGACACGATGCTCAATTGGTACTAAGGGGCCCAAAGTGTGCCAAGAAAATATCCCCCACACCATTACACCATCACCACCAGCCTGAACCGTTGATACAAGGCAGGATGGATCCATGCTTTCATGTTGTTGACGCCAAATTCTGACCCTACCATCCGAATGTCGCAGCAGAAATCGAGACTCATCAGACCAGGCAACGTTTTTCCAATCTTCTATTGTCCAATTTTGGTGAGCCTGTGTGAATTGTAGCCTCAGTTTCCTGTTCTTAGCTGACAGGACTGGCACCCGGTGTGGTCTTCTGCTGCTGTAGCCCATCTGTCTCAAGGTTCGACGTGTTGTGCGTTCAGAGATGCTCTTCTGCATACCTCGGTTGTAATGAGTGGTTATTTGAGTTACTGTTGCCTTTCTGTCAGCTCGAACCAGTCTGGCCATTCTCCTCTGACCTCTGGCATCAACAAGGCATTTTCGCCCACAGAACTGCCGCTCACTGGATATTTTCTCTTTTTCGGACCATTCTCTGTAAACCCTAGAGATGGTTATGCGTGAAAATCCCAGCAGATCAGCAGTTTCTGAAATACTCAGACCAGCCCGTCTGGCACCAACAACCATGCCACGTTCAAAGTCACTTAAATCACCTTTCTTCCCCATTCTGATGCTCAGTTTGAACTG
Source organism: Lampris incognitus (assembly GCF_029633865.1). Taxonomy (NCBI): domain Eukaryota; kingdom Metazoa; phylum Chordata; class Actinopteri; order Lampriformes; family Lampridae; genus Lampris; species Lampris incognitus. Next base: position 26,737,550 of record NC_079223.1, on the reverse strand, counting down.
CAGCAGGTCATCTTGACCATGTCTACATGCCTAAACGCATTGAGTTGCTGCCATGTGATTGGCTGATTAGAAATTTGCGTTAACAAGCAGTTGGACAGGTGTGCCTAATAAAGTGGCCGGTGAGTGTACGTGTTGAAACACTGATTTTGATCATGTCCTGTTCAACGATCACAGCCAATCAGCGTTGTTTAGCATCATGACTACATTAGCTAAATTATAAAAATATCCAAGGTTGATACTCGAGTGTCCTTATAGTTTGTGTAGATTTGCACATAATACCTTCCTGAAGCTAGTAAATAAAAGCAGATTGGCAGTTGTAGAGTGACATAATGCTAATTTTTAGCCATATAGTCATGTCTCAGACCTATCTCACCGATTCAGTTTAGATGCTGTTTAGACTTACTAGTGGTAGAGGACACTCACAAATGAAGGAACAATGGAAGAGATAGCGTTCATGAGTCTTATTCAGGAAAACCATCTCAAAAATACTAAGAGATACACCGCTCCACTTTTTTTCAGTTCTGATCTGACACTTATACCTGAATTTTTATATCTATTGATACCGACACCAATACCAGAACTCTTTTTTCTTGAATGTTGTTGGTGTTGTCATTGTTTTTTCTGTTGTTGTTGTTGTGTGTAAGGGTACATGAGGCTGCAGTAAACCACATAACACTTATTACAAGAACAAAAAATATTCAAAAATGCATTAAATTTAAATTTATTCCAAAGCAATTTATTTGAACTGTAGTTTAAGTAGGCTGCATATACAAACAGGTGTAGAAGGGCAAATTGCTATGGCAACTCCTTTAATGTTTTGAAAAACTTGGAATAAATCAAGTGCAAAGCAATGCATAACAATATGGGGACTACTGGATATGTGTTAACTGTTTAATTACTAATTAATTGATTTAGAATAGAAGTGCAGATGACACCGTCAGTGGCACAGACGTCACCTACAAACCTCCAGGACAAAGTTTGCCTTATGGACGATCACACCTTCTACTCAGTTGAACCTCCTTTCAAAGTGCACTTCCTGATCACCAGAAGACACCACTGACCTCTGACCACTTTCAAAACAGAATGCTTCTTTTCAGAAAGACTCTTTCCTTATCACCCCAACACTTATTCACAAATTGGAGTCCCTTTTTAGTGCTTTGATGCCTCTTTGTATTTTTATGTGCTTTTAACTTGTATGAGATTTCACAAACTGTCTTATACATAAAATCAAGATTTTGTTTAGCTCCAGGGACAGTGATGGGCTTGTTCAAACCTGGTCTTTGAGGCTCTGCTGCAGGATGCTGGTGACCTCCTGCTGCTGTTTGGGCTCCAGTTTCTTTACAAAGAAGAGGAGCTCCCACCATTCAGCCCGGCTCAGACAGAGGCCCTCGGCCTGCTGGCCCTGTGACAGGTAGGGCAGGGAGTAAAGACCCCCCGGTGGTTTGGAAAAGAACGTCTGATTGACTGTTGACACAAGACAATATCAGAGATGATTACAACCGATGAACAAACAGCTAACGTTGATTTTTTCTTTTTTCTGAAACATGGGTTTCAGGAAACCAAATTATTATATTTCTCCTTTGCAACTTGTAACACTGGACCTATACAGAGTTTTCAAATAACTCCTCACCTTTAAAAAAAAACAAAAAAAAACACTATGCTGGGCTTTCCCACCTGTTACTGACAACTTTCATTTTGGTCACATGGTGCATATTAATCACTCAAATTCTGTGAATGGTCAGACAATATGTATTACATTCAGCTTCCTATGACAACGTGGCATTTTGAATCAAATTCCCACAAATGTATAAGTAGCTTATTAACCCAGCCACTAAGGATGGACAAGCCAGTGCATTCTTGGTGCCAGTTCCAGGCCTGGTAAAATGGGGAGGGTTGTGCCAGGAAGGGCATCCGGCGTAAAACCTTTGCCAAATCAAATATGTGGATCAAAAATCAGATTTCCCTACCAGATTGGTTGAGGCCCAGGTTAACAACAACCACCACTGGTACTGTAGGCCAGCAGAGTGCCGATGGAAACTATGCTACTGTTGGGCGAAGGAGAAGGAAAGGAGGATGGCATGTCCAGAGGCAGTGGGAGAGGAAAGAGGCTAAGGAGTGTGGAGGGGAGAGTTTGAATATTGCCACTATGACTGGTAATGGGAGAGAGCTGGCTGATATGATGGAGCAAAAGAAAGCAGATATACTGTGTGCAGGAGACCAAGTGAAAGGCGAGTAAAACCAGGAGCATCGGAGGTGGATTTAAACTCCTCTACAATGGTGCAAATGGGAGGAGAAATGGGGTAGGGTAATTTTGAAGGAAGAGTATGTCAAGAGTGTATTGGAAGTGAAGAAAGTGCTGGACACAGTGATGAGTCTGGAGCTGGAAATCAAAGGTGTGATGATGAATGTTATCAGCGCATATGCCCTGCAAGTTGCATGTGAGATGGAAGAGAAAGAAGAATTCTGGAGTGAGTTGGATGAAGAGGTGGAGAGTATACCCAGGGAGGAGAGTGGTGATTGGAGCGGACTTCATGATTCGCGGTGAAGACCTCTAACAGAAGCAACCAAAAGTAGTAGTAGTAGTAGTATAAGTAGCTTATCAAAATCAGAATCATGTTTATTGGCCATGAAGGTTTGCACAAACATGGAATTTGACTCCAGTTTCGTGGCTCTCTCAGTGTACTTAACGTAGAATAACAACACTACAACACAATCTTCAGATATATACACAAGGATTGACTACAGGCAAAATAAGAGGTGATAAGGTGTGATGGTGCAGAGAATATATGAGAGATGCTGAAAGAGATGTTAGCAGGTTACTTACATATATGCCTGAGGTAGATGGACATGCCAGAACGCACCAGTATACGTACAATGTACAATACAGTATATACAAAATGGTTGATTTATCGACACTGTTAAGCATTAATGTGAATGACAGCCTGTGGAAATAAACTGTTTTTATATCTTTTTTATTTTTATTTTTTTTGTGCACAGTGCTCTGTAGCACCTGCCAGAGGGGAGGAGTTGGAACAAGCTGTGACCAGGGTGTGATGGGTCTGCAGTTACATTGCTTGCCCGTTTCCTGACTCTAGAGATGTGCAAGTCCTGAATGGAAGGCAGGTTGGCACCAATGATTTTCTCTGCAGACTTAACTGTCCGCTGTAGTCTGTCCCTATCCTGTCTGGTGGCCGAACCAAACCAGACAGTGATGGATGTGCAGAAGACAGACTGGATTACTGCAGTGTAGAACTGAATCAACAGTTCTTGAGGCAGGCTGAATTTCTTGAGCTGGCAGAGAAAGTACATCCTCTGCTGCGTGTTTTTGATGATTGTGTCTATATTGAATGCCCACCTTAGGTCCTGGGAGATTGTGGAACCCAATCTGTAGGTTTTCATCATAGACACCATGCTCTTTATTATTATTAATTTATATCTCTGAAACATTGGAAAATTGGAAGCTGAAACATTTCTTTCTTGGCAGAGATAAAAAAATTCCAAAATAAATATCACAGAGTAGTGAAATTGTGACTTTTACTACAATGGTAGACTAAAGTCATGGTGTTTAAGTGGACTTGTACTACTCTGGTGTCATTCTTTACACAAATTTTGATCCCGAGTTGGATTTGCCTTCTTAAAGTCTCGGACTTGAGTCAGACTCGTTCCCCTAAAAACTTGGTCTGGACTTGGTCTCCACTTGGTTGGTCGTGACGACAAAGCTAGTAGTTAGACAGGTTGGCAGTAGAAAAACAAATTCTGTATGTCTGAAGGAGTTTGTGTGACAACAGCATAACTATTTCCTCCAAGCCCTCTAAAGCCCTGTTGAATTTAGAGGGCTTGTAATTAAACACATTCATAACAGTCATGCCAGAGTGTCTCACCAGCTGTGAGTTTGAGTGTCTCTGTCAGGGAGGAAACCTTTTCCTGGGTCTCCTTCTCAGCCTGGGTGTTGGACCCATTCCCCAAGATCTCCACCATGTGCCAGTGGACCCAGTAGGTTCTAGAAAGAGAGTTCCAGTATACCTAGACATAAAATAACAGACAGAAACAAAAAAAAAATTTTTTTAAAAATCAGAATGGCTCACAAACTTGATCTTAACCACTTTGAAAGTGGTTTGAAGGTTCGTTCCTGATGGGATTTCAGCATCTCAGAGACAGTAGCCCTCCAGGGATTTACTGAGAATGGTGCATTAGACAAAAAGACGCTCAGTCAGTGGCAGTTCTCTGGACAACAGAAGACATGACAATCTTAACATGGCTCCAGAAACATGACAGTAACCTCAGTTTACTCCACAGACCTACACAGTCCCAGCACTCAATCCACAGAGCTCCACTGGAATAAAATGGAATGACAAGGTCACTTTAAGGTCATCCTTTAATACCTATTTTTAGATCTGTCTGTCCCTTTTTTATTGTAACTGACTGTACAGCTTTGTAACCATTTCTGTGAAGTGTTTTTATCTTAGTGACAGAAAAATAGTCTTCATAGACAGTATTCATTAAACATTTATTAATGAGAGTGTACTCAGAGAGTACACGAATAAGAACTTCTACTCAGAGTAATCCTACTGCCTAGTAGGATTACTTCAGACGATGGCTCTTCCTTTACTAACTTGGTCATGATGTGGCACGCAGCCATTGAGGTTAAACTATTAAAGAAGAGTTTCAGTTTCAAAACATGTCCGTGAGCCAGGTCACAATCATCTAACAGAGTTGCATCATTATAGAAGGGGTGCTTTCACTTTTGATTTCTTATAATGTTGCAAATAAACGAACTGAGACTTTCTGCTGCTCCTCTCAGTTTAAGTCCATCTGGAACAGTCTCAACGGATACACCAGGACCAGGACAGACCCAGGTGTTCTGGCATGCTCTAAGAAGTTGGACACCATTCCCCATTCCATCAGGTTAACAATTCCAATATTTTCCGATCACTTAGAGCTGCTGTTAGGAACAGCATCTTTGCCTTCATGGCTAGACCAAAGAGCAGAAGCCCGATGAATGTACAGAAAAAGCAGATCCCACCTACTAGTAGAATAGAACTGAATAGAATAAAACAGAATAGTACTGCTGCTGCAGTAAGCATTCAAAAAGCAGCCATCTGCTGCAAAATTTTCACACCATCTCACACTGAAATCTAACCTGGGGATTGAGTGACAGATAATGATGCCCTTAACAGTAAATGTGGCATTATGGTTACTAGTGTGACAACACTGAACAGTAAAAGGAAATGTACCAGTCAGTATTGCACCAGCAGATGTTTACAATAGAACTGACCCTCCAAATGAAGAGGACCATAGAGAGTAATATTTCATCAGACAAAAACTGTATCAGCTTGTGGACGGTTTACTGTGACGTAACCAGTTTTTAGACTGTTTACAATGTTAAAGTGACTGTGCATCATAGTGGTTTTGACTTCCTTCTTATGCTAAATTCCATTCAACTGAGGAAGTTGCAATTTTCAAAATCCGGCTAGGAATAATGCCATGAAGGAGCCTCTTGAAGTTGGAATTCCAACCTGAGAACTTGGAACTTTACAAAGATCCAGCTGTCTGATATCACGGAACAGGAACATATACACTGAACCAGAAACACTTTGCTTTTATCATTCATTTAAATTTTGCAGTCTGAGTTCTAGTTCTGGCCTTGTGTGATCTTAACTTTACTGAAGCATCTGTGTGTTAACTATGTAACCCCATATAATGAAATTGACTAGTATAGATGCTCTGTATGCTCATTAGTTTTGCGACTTTAACTTAAGTAGCGAATACCCTCTCTACAAGTATCACACTTTCTCTACATGTCAGTGGTCCTTCCTGTTTTCTCTAAACTGAGCCTCTGGAAGGCTTTTAATTTGGGGGGGGGGGGGGGCTTTCACATTAAATTCCTGAGTCCCATGTTGGATGTGATGTTCTCACCTGGACAGGGGGAGAACCATCATTGCTGTAGCGAAAGTCACCTTCGTCCCCAGCACTGACTTCCTCATAATCCTCCAACATGCCAACCAGCATGCCACTCTTCAGGTTGTCCTGGACATATTCCACGTAAGCTGAGCGGCTGGCAAAGTCTGTGCGAGTCTTAAACCCGTTTCCAGTCTTCTTCTTGGGCGGGGCAATGGTGGGTGGGGTTATGAGAGCACCAGAAGACAGAGCAATGGGGGAGGCAGAGAAACGAGGCTGGAAGATTGAACGAAGGATAGGCCGGGGTGCTTCCTCCCCCTCTTCCTCCTCATTCAACCCTCCTCCCTCTCTTCCCCGGGAAAGCCCCAGAGAGCCATCAGGTGGCTGGCGGTTCCGGTCCCAGCCCATGACCCGGACCAGCTCCGAGATCAGGTTGGCCATTGCCATAGTGAAATCAAACTCTCGCTGGACTCGCACTCGCTCCACCTGGTGGTTGCTGCCTAAGGAAGATATGGAAGACAAGGAGGAAGGGCCGCAGTCTTGTCGCTCATAGCTAGACTCCACCCCTGCTGTGTTGAGGTGGTCCATCAGAGACGTCACACACAAGTAACGTTTGACCAGAGAGAACAGCAGCTTGCCTGGGATCTGATGACACAAAAATCAAAGCATAGAGCAAAAATACTTCAACCAACCTAACTAAACTCCTTAGAGCAAGGCACCATCACTACCAGGGTTCTAGGTCCTATTCTAATGACATATGCTGGGTTAGCGTGGCAAGCTAATAGATTTACACCTAAATAAATGTCAGAGAGAGAGAGAGAGAAAGTATGTGTGGTCCAGAGCACACCTGAGGCAAGTGAATCCCTTCAAAGGAGATGCCATGCTCCTCAGAGGAGGTGGTCTCTGCAAACAGTTCCAGCAGAGTGTAGCGGTTATCAAAGTCCATATGCTGCTCAATGCCATCCTGCTGACTGAGAGACAGCAGCACATACGCACGACTTCCTGCAGAGAAAAAGACAGTTGACACTGAAATTATCCATCAACACTTTTACAACTCTAAGTAACAGAACATTCACAGTTAACACAACCACAGTGACTTTCCATGTCAATCCAATACACATTTCATAATATTTCAACACATGTATTTAAGCCTCCTACATGTGCATGCATGCATCCATGTGTGTTTGTGTTTTTAGGGTGTGGGTGGGTTTTTTTAACGAATGACAGCCAGAATGGTAGATCAGAAGGCACGCCGTTTCCAGGTCAAACTTCACAGAAAACAAGGTAAAGTATTGACAGCTGACTTAGTTGTAGACATACAATCCATTCTCAAATACTGGAAACATTACATATTTAAATCATTTCTAAAATTATTATCATATTCCATTTAAAATCCAACAGCCTGGGTGTTCAGCTCCCTGGTCTAAAAGAACTAAAATCAAGCAGTCAACTCTGTCTGCAGTTAGCAGTAGGTCATTAGTGACCTTAAATAGAGCTGTTTATGGTACTATGAAGTGCTCTAAAACCAGACTGCAAACTATTAAAAACATTATTAGTGTTCATAAAAGAAATCAACTGAGAAGAAATTAACTCTCTCCAGAACCTTAGATAGAAAAGACAATTCGGAGATTGGTCTGTAGATCCCCTGTACTCAGGTACAGGGGATCTAAATTAGGTTTCTTCAGCAATGGGTGAACAATGGCATGCTTAAAACTGTCTGGAAAAGAACCAGAAGCCAGAGAATTATTAAGAATTTGCAGAATAACGGGGCTGATAGTTTAAAATACCTTGAGCAGCTTAGTGGGAATGATGTCTAGGATGCAGAGGGAGGCGTTCATATTGGAGACTGTACTCTCCAATAATGAAATTGTAATTGTTTGAAACTGGGTGAAAAAGGCAAACTTAACATGCGGAATGGAACGAATGCAAGAGCCTGGCTGGATTTGGGACCTAATATTCTCCATCTTATTTACAAAATGAGTGAGAAATTTTTCAGACAACTCAACATTATGTTCAAAACGAGAAGTGGAGGGACCATTAATAACAGAATCAATTACCGTGAAGAGAACTTTAGGGTTGTGGTTATTTCTTGATATTAGTTCAGTGAAGTACGCTGATCTCGCATCCTTAACTACCTTCTGGTAAATTAACATTTGGTTTTTAAGGGTGTTATGTGTTAATTCAGACTTGTTGACCTATTTAATGATCTGAACATACTATACATCAGATTTGCATGAAAAATAAATACTAGGACCAGTGGTGCCCCCAGAATTTTTTCATAGGGGTGGCCAAATCGGGCCACTGAAAATCTTGGGGTGGCACACCAAAACCAAAAGCCATGACTGAATTTCAGGAATTCTATGATGCTGTTGTAGTACTGAATAGGCTAGTTGAAAACTGTCAATATGAGAGTTAAGGAATTACATACTGAAATACTTTGGTTTCTTATTTTTTTTACAGTTAATGTTACTAAATATCTGATGTGCATAGGCTAATAGTACAGTTAACATTTTGAGTTCCACAACAATTCTGTTTTAATGTGTTATGTAGCTGTATATACTGTAACGTGTTAGACGATTCATTGTTATATTGTATATGTGTGACGCAGTGACGCACGATCAAAAGCGGCTGGCTGCCTGGCTATGCATTTGTTATTTTCTTTGACATGAATTATTGTGAATAATATACATTATTGATTTAAATGAAGAGCACCTAATGTAAAATATCAGATAGAAGCATATTCTGCATATTCTACTCGTGGCTGGGGGGGCCAGTGAGGGGGCCAGGGATAGTATCAGGGTGGCCGTGGCCACCCCTAGCCACCTCTTGGGGGCGCCACTGACTAGGACCTTAAACAGCCCAAACATAGGTGGTGTACATGTAAACCTCTTTTCTAGTCTGGACCTCAATCCTGACCGGGCTCATGTGGATCCTCCTGCTCCAGAGGTGCTATATGGGGTCCGTCGTCCTGTGCTCTGAGGGCTGACGGAGCAGCGGCAAGTTGGACCCTCCCTTGACCTACAGCCCAGGACAACTGACCCGGTTTGCCCCTGGTGTCAGCCAGCAGCCCTGTGTGTATTTCTATGCATACACTTGATTAATAATGCTGTTGCGTCTGTCAGCTGTGTGTGTGAATATGTGGCCGCCGTGCCAGGCTATGCAATGCTGTTAACGTTCGTCTTTGTGCCTGTAACATACCTCTGATGATGTATAAGGCTTGTATGATTAAACTGTGGTGCATTCAGGCAAGTATAGTTGTAATGGCTTATTTTGGTTGAGTTATGCATTTCAGAACCTGTTAAATATGATTGGTCTTGGACAGGTTAGGTCCACCTGATTTTCTCTGTGCCCACCAACACTGGGATTTCTGCCTACACTACAGCCTTACACAGCTGATCTTTTCCATACATACACCTTCACCTCATCCCTCACTCCTCTCAGGCTGGTCCTACTTTCTCCATCTCATCAGCCAAATGTCACTCTCTTGACTTCAGACTGTGGAACAGTAAGACAGCTTGAACGCTGCTGTTTTCACAACTTCCTGAGCATCTCCATGACAACCTTATGAAACATTCCAACGGCATGATGGCAACGAGAAGAACTGCACATCTCTCTATTTGCTCCTCTACAACCTTCCAGCTCTATGTCTGATGGCACATAACAGAACAATTAAAGATGGCTCTTCAAGTCATGTGACCAGACCCCGCCCACATTGATTCTATTTCACTACATTGCATAAGCTCTTGATGACATGTATCATGTTTCCCACTCAGCTGACCTGGTTCTGCTTTTCCTAAAGACTTTTGGTGAATTTGGTGTTTCCATTCAAGTTCTTTTCTTCACAACTTTTAACATGCATAAAAGCAGCTTGATCAAAATATGGCTACTCTTGAGTTCTACATTTAAAAGATGTACCTTATTGTCCCCTTTGGAAATTTTTTTCTTTTTTTTTTTGGACTCGGTGTCGCTGCATTTAACATACGTATATAAGTTCATAGGCATACAATATAACCAACCACATTATATGCATACATACTCTCAATATACATACATACTGGTTATACACCTACATAACCAGTAAAACCACAGCCCCTCATATAGTTTGATGTAGTTTGTTATTCATTAGACTGACTGTGTTAGTTTTGGTCCCAGGTTCTGTTTTTACAAGGGTGGAGTTGTTTACTGCTGAGCCACAATGGCTGCTACATCATGTTTGTAGTCCCAGATAAACAGCGTCAACAGGTCTGTCTCTTTGTCTCCTACATCCAACTGTAACACAACACGGTTCTACTGGAAGATTGACTATCTGTCAAACATGATCACAACGTCATCATGTCTGAAATGGATAAAACAGCGAGAAAAGTCACAGACTGCAGCTAACATTACATTACATTACAGTCATTTAGCCGATGCTTTTATCCAAAGCGACTTACAATAAGTGCATTTAACGTAGGAAATCAGGAGAACTACTAGTCATCAGAGGTCATAAGTGCATCTAAACAAGCATCTAAGAGCAAAACCCGTGCTAAAGTAAAAGTGCAAGAAAGAGATTTTTTTTTATGAGTGAATACAATAAGTGCTAAGAACAAGTAACAGGGTAGTAGTTCTTAAAGAGGTGAGTTTTCAACCTGCGCCAAAAGATGGGCAGCGACTCCGCTGTCCTGAAACCAGTGGGGAGTTCATTCCACCACTGTGGGGCCAGGACAGAAAAGAGCCGTGACCGGGTTGATTAGCAGCAAGGGCCTCTGAGCGATGGGGCAACCAGGCGCCCCAAGGCAGCAGAGCGAAGTGGTTGGGTGGGGGTGTAGGGCTTGACCATGGCCTGGAGATAGGAAGGCATTGTTCCTTTCACTGCCCTGTAGGCTAGCACCAGAGTCTTAAACTCGATGCGAGCAGCTACTGGGAGCCAGTGTAGAAACATGAGAAGGGGAGTTGTGTGGGAGAACTTAGGGCGATACAGCTAACAGCTAACAGCTGTATTGTTCCATCAAGTGACAAACCGTTCAGTTGAGCAGTATCATTCGGTTAGCAGCCATGCAAAGCACCTTATAGCCCTTCCACCGATGCGGTACCGGTGCCTAATCTAGAACCTATTCGAAGCATTCCCACTGAAAAAAAGATTGATGCTAGTGCCAAAAAGCTGGCACTGGCACAGCTCCCCAAAATTGCTGGCCCAGAAGTTGGATCCACTGATGTCAGTGGCTATGGGTGGGGCTACCGCAAGAAATTCTCTGCAATTTTGATAAAACATGAAGTAGCAATGAAAAGTCGAGCCAGCAGTGGCATGTGGAAGAGACCAATGCTTTGTTGGCACTCTAGGTCTCCAGAGAAATGCAAGAGAAACTGGCAGGAACTGTGAGGAAGAACAAGGTATATAAGGAAATAAGAGCAGGGCTCGAGATAGTTCAGTACAACAACGGAACAAGTCACAAACAAACTGAAAAAGGTAAAGGATTATAGAGATCATAAAAAGAACTGTCGAAAAGTGGTGCAGGAAGGAAGAAATTACAAATCAGGCTAAATATTGATCTACTGGATAACATACTAGGTCAAAGACCAGCTAATGAGTGACCAGTGCATTAAATTCAGTGACCGCAATGCTAGAAGCAAATAGGCAAAGGCACAAACCAGAAATCAGCCACATCAGGAGGATTCAAACGCTAATGAATCAAAGTAAGTTTTGAGTCAGGACTTAAAAGAGTTGATAGAGGGGGAAGATCTAATAGGGAGGGGAATAATGTTCTACAGTCTAGGGGCTGCAACTGCAAAGGCGCAGTCACTCCTGAGCTTATGTTTAGCTCGCGCCACAGTCAGGAGTCTCGTCAGCCAACCTGAGGAACCTGGAGGTAGAATAAAGAGTTAAAAGGTCTGCGATTCAGGGGATTAGATCACAAGATCTAATCCCCATGTTACCTCCAGCTTGGTTGGGCATCCTACAGACACAACTGGCCGTGTCTGCGGGTGGAAAGCTAGATGTGGGTGTGTGTTCTGGTCGCTGCACTAGCGCCTCCTCTGGTCGGTTGGGACCCCTGTTCGGAGGGGGGGGGGTTGGGGGTAATAGGGTGATCCTCCCACACGCCACGTCCCCCTGGCAAAACTCATCACTGTCAGGTGAAAAGAAGCAGTTGGCAACGCCACGTGTATCAGAGGAGACATGTGGTAGTCTGCAGCCCTCCTCAGATCAGCAGAGGGGTGGAGCAGTGACCAGGATGGCTCAGAGGAGTAGGGTATTTGGCTGGGTGCAATCGGGCGAGAAAAGGGGGGAAAAATCACATATATATATATATATATATATATATATATATATATATATATATATATATATATATATATATATATATATATATATATAATTTTAAAAAGGTCTGCAACTTAGGAGGGGGCCAGCCCATTTAGGGCTTTATAATCAAACAGGATAACCTTAAAATCAATTCTGAACCGCACAGGAGTCCAGTGGTGAGAGGCCCTCTTCCAGGTAGCTGTAACCCCAGCCACTGAGGATGCACAAGCCAGTGCATTATTAGTGCCGAGGGTTGCATCAGGAAGGGCATCCAGTGTAAAACCGTTGCAAAATTAAATATGCGGATCATAAACCAGATTTCCATACCAGATTGGCTGAGGCCCGGGTTACCAACAACTGCCAAAAGTACCGTTGGCCAGCAGGGTACCGGTGTAAACTATGCTACTGTTGGGCCAAGGAAAATGGGATTACGTTAAGGATTGGCTCTGAGCCCTTTCATGTTTGCAATGGTGACAGACAAGTTGACGGACGAGATCAGGCAGGAGTCTCGATGTTCGTAGAGGACACTGTGCTCTGTAGTGAGAGCACGGAGAACAAATTGAGGAGAGAGAGAGAGCTTGGTGAAGTGCAGATATGCACTGGAGAGAAGAGGAATTAAAGTCAATCAGAGCAAGACGAAATACATATGTATGAATAAGATGGAGGACAGTGGAATAGTGAGGATGCAAATAGAGGTGACGAAGGTAGATGAGTTTAAATACTTGGGATCAACGTTCAAAGCAATGGGGAATGCAGAAGAGAGGTGAGGAAGAGAGTGAAGGCAGGGTGGAGCGGGTGGAGAAGAGTGTCAGGAGTGATTTGCGACATAACAGTACCAGAAGGAGTTGAAGGAAAGGTTTACAACAGGGCTTGGCAACCTATGACACAAGTGCCCATGGTGGAACGTGAGGCCATTAACATAGGTACATAGTGCAATTCAATAAGAAATATTTTTTATATACTTTTTTGATTAAAAAAACTTTTTATATAAATTATAGCCTAATGGTGAACTAAACCCATCCATTCATTATCTTAACCGCTTATCCTGCTCTCAGGGTTGCGGGGATGCTGGAGCCTATTCCAGCAGTCATTGGGCAGCAGATGAGGAGACACCCTGGACAGGCCACCAGGCCATCACAGGGCCAACACACACTCGCACACACACCCATTCATTCCTAGGGACAATTTAGTATGGCCAGTTCACCTGACTTACATTTCTTTTGACTGTGGGAGGAAAACGGAGCCCCCGAAGGAAACCCACGCAGACAAGGGGAGAACATGCAAACTCAAAACAGAGGACGACCCGGGATGACCCACCAAGGTTGGACTACCCCGGGGCTCCAACCCAGGACCTTCTTGCTGTGAGGCGACCGCGCTAACCACTGCGCCACCATGCCGCCTGGTAAACTAAACAAACAATTAAATTTAAAATACTGAAATAACTAATTAAGTCTTAAAATACACCATTGTTTTTGGCAGCAAGAGAGCGCACACAATTGTTGTGGTATATCAGCCCCCTCCTCCCCCCTCCCTCTGATCTGCCCACAAGCACAGCATTACAGTGGTAGTGAAAACGTAGGATAGCTAGCTAGCTTTCTTTTTTGCTTTATGTCAAGAACAACGGAGGATGGCGGTAGCAATGTTGTCTAATATTCCCCTCTTTCAGTCATATTGGACAAATGAATTCGGATTCATTTCGCAAAAGGACCGAGCTGCGTGCACTCTCGGCTGCGAAAATGTTGTGTGTTGAACTTCAAGTGTAAAATGTCATTTTGAAACAAGACATGAAAAAACTTCAAAGATAAAGCTGATAAAGCTGAATCAATCAAGAGGGCAGTGGCCCAGTGCGGGAAGCAAAGCATCACGTTTACAACCCGATGTACCACCAAAAACCAATACAGAGGGCAGTTATGAAGTTGTGCAGTGCATTGCTTAACACAAGAAGCTATTCTCGAAATGGAGAGTATATAAAGGAGGCTTTCCTCAGCAGTTTGCTGGTCATATTTGATGGGTTACCAAACAAAGACAGGTTTCATTTACAGGATCAAAGAAATGCCCATTTATGGGAGAACTGTAGAGAGGCACATTACAGACATGGCTGAAAACATAAGGTACCAGCAAACTCTTGCACTGAAAGACACATCAGTATTCATTGTAGCTCTTGACAAAAGTGTGGCTATAAACAATGTTCTATGTCTAGCCTAGCAGTGGTTACCAGATATTGCAACAAACAAGGGTTGCACTAAATTGGTAAGATTTATTTTTCTTTTGTGCCCTAGTAATTTTCATACATTTACACAATTAATAAAGTGTATGCGCGCGCGCGCGTGTGTGTGTGTGTGTGTGTGTGTGTGTGTGTGTTTCGCATGGATCTTCTGGCATGTGGCAGGGAGACAAGCAGCAACAGTAAATAAATAAATGCTCATTATGAAAATGAACTGGCACTCAGGGCTGTGATTTTCTTTAAGTGGCACAGAACAGCCAAAAGGTTGCTGACCCCTGGTTTACAAGATGGTAGCGAGACAAGCTATGTTGTATGGTTTGGAGATTGTGGCACTGATAAAAAGACAGGAGTTGGAACTGGAGGTGGCAGAGCTGAAGTTGGGAGTGATGGAGGAGGACAGGATTAGGAATAAGTATATTAGAGGGACAGCTCAGGTTGGACGGTTTGGATATAAAGCAAGAGAGGAAAGATTTATATGGTCTGGACATGCGTGGAGGAGAGAGGCTGGGTATATTGAAAGGAGGAGGCTGAATATAGAGCTGCCAGGCAAGAGAAAAACAGGAAGGCCAAAGATGAGGTTTATGGACGTGGTGAGGGAGGACATGCAGGCGGCAGGCATGACAGATAGTCCATGGGCCAGAGCCCAAAATTTCCTATTTCGGTACACTCAAGGTGGCAAAACTTACTTATAATTTTTGAAAGGATCCATGTCTGTAGATGATATTTTGGTATGATAACCATTCCTGAGTGGCAGCTGTATCACAGTTATCAGCTCATGAAGTTAACCACCCCCTAAAGTAAATTGCATTTTAGACGCTGGTGCATATCCTGGTTTAGCCTCATGGTCAGGACATTTTTCAATGTTCTATAATATTGTCTTTGGTATCATTTTAAAGGGGACCTTCTTAGCTTTCATTCAAGCCCTGTTATGGATATTTCTCACAAATATAGAGGTCACTTGAGCTCTTCAACCCGTCAATAACACACATCTTTCTGCAATGTACGCCTAAACTATATACTTTCTTTTAGCCCTGTGGCATCTAGGAATATCAGGGACACAAAACACAAAAACTGGAATACTCACAGGACTGTAAAGATTCAGGAAATGTATAATATACCCATACTATTTCATTGTGTGAGGTGATTGTGAACCTTAAATGAGAAGGGCATTATTACTAAGAAACTAACTAGACCAAAGCCAGTTAGTCCATGGGTCAGACCAGATATCGATATCACCCAAGGTGACACAACTTCACTGGTGCCATTTTATTTGGTACACTAACAGAAGTAAAATAATACATGATAACCTTTCCAAATGAGCAGCTATTTCATTTTTCTTTCAGGAAACCTGTTTCTGTGCCTCTCACGATTGTGTATTTGCCCAGATTTTTACAAATATAGCATTTCAACACCCCTGGTACTGATTAGCCTAGCTTAAACTCTGGGACAGTTCTTAGTTGGCCAACAACCAAGGATAACCAGTACTGTGTACTTCCATTCATTGTGCTAAGCTAGGCTAACATGCAGCCAGATAGCTTTCTACTAAACACATATAGAGGAAACTGGTATCTATCTTCTTGTCTCACTCTGGAGAAGATTGTAAGCTAATTTCCCATAATGTTAGCATGTTCTTTTAATGTATATGTTAATATGATTAGTTAAAGTGGCTACGAGGAACTTTCATCTTGTGTTGATTTTAGCGGCCTCATGTGGACAAAATACAGCTGTTGCATAGCAACTAGGTAATGTATCTATTTGTGGCTATGTAAGATAAATAATGGTAATAAGACGCTGGTGAAGCAAAGTAAACTTTGTTTTAGTAGTGTTCATACACCTAAGTTACATGTATTTGTTTGTATGTGGCAGGTGAAAACTGACTGAATATCGCCACTGGTGAACAAGCAAGTTTTTACCCAATACCAAAGTGCCCACGGGTGGAGTGCATTATCCACTGTTCTGATGATACAGATAAGCTGGTTTCACCACAAAGTGTCGACTCATGGAGAACTCTGCTCAGGGCAGCTCAGATACGAAATCATGCACCAGTTTTGAAACTGGCAAAAGACATTCCTGAGGGATAGATTCCAGCAATCTACTATCACAGAAAGTGTCGCAGTATCTTCACTATGAAGCAAATTCTTGATGGCCTCCTTGCAAAAGAAAAGAAAAGTTGTGTCTCTGTTGAAGAGAAACAATCTAAGAGAGTAGCTCGACATGCTCCAAGTACATCTAGGACTTATGATGCAGAGTGCATATTTTGTCAGAAAAACAGCAAATATTCCAAGAGACAGAATACGAGAGAAGTACTGGTGCAGTGTCGAGAACTGCGAGCTGATGCAAAGATCAGGAGTGCAGCCACAAAGAAAAGGGACAGCAGAATCCTTGCCATTGTGAGTAGAGACCTTGTAGCAGCTGAAGGGCACTACCACAGGTCATGCTATAGACTTTACACCAAAGAAGAGGTTTCCAAAGGAGAGGTTGCCATCAATGAAGATGATGATGCTGCAGCCCAGTATGAAGCTGCTGTGAATAAGGCATACAATGAGCTGTTCCTCTTCATCAGGATGGAGCTTTTTGGCAATCCTCAAGTGATGACAATGACTGATCTCTCTTCTAGACTGGTAGCTTCAATGAACTCCCAAGGCATTGCCCAAGTCAAGGAATCAACCAAGAAGCACATAAGGCGAAACCTGGAGAGTGAGTTTGCTGGAGCCTTGCAGATATTCCCTGATGAGAAAGGAAAATTCCTCCTCTATCCCGATAACTTGTCGATGAGGGAACTTGCCAGAGAAAATCAGTCTCTCAAAAGGGAGCTGCAGACCCTGAAAAGTGTCAGTGCACAAGATGTTATAGCCAAAGTAGCCATCAAATTGAGAGCAGACATTAAAAGTCAAGATGTTCCTCAAACCTGGCCGCCTGAAGTCAAACCAGAAGCAGAATGTCCTACCATTCCAGAGTCGCTCATTATCTTCCTGTACTCTCTACTCACAGGCTCAAATGATCCTGATCATGCATCCCAGAGAGTGCAGTGCCTTCTGCAGTCATTTGGCCATGACATAGTATATGCAGTGACATGTGGAAATACCAAGCCTTCCAAGCACATTGTTCTGCCATTCGGTGTCAAATCGTTGACAGGAAATGTAGAGTTGATAAACATCCTCAACCGACTTGGTCACAGTGTGTCCTATTCACAGATGGAAGAGATCAACACTGCCCTGTGTCTCCAGAAACTCTCATCATCAGGGAGTGGCATTGCCCTTCCAGCTAACATCCATCCTGGCATATTCACAACTTTAGCCTGGGACAATATCGACCGTCTTGAAGAAACTGTCAGTGGTGAGGGAACATCTCACAGAGTCAATGGGATTGCTGTGCAAGCAAAGCCAGTCAACCCACTTCCTGTCCAACCCATGCCCACTGTTCCCAAAACAAAGAAGAGAAGCATTGATGGACCCCCACCAATGTTACCAACTTACAATGCTGGACAACGGGTAGGGCCACCACAAAGCAAAAAGTCAGATGCCGATACTGCAGCCAATACTAAGCTTGCCAGAGAGAAAAACCTTCTTTGGGTCCTAGCACGCATGTCACAACAAGAAGAACAGTCAGTCAGCAGCTGGACAGGCTTCAACATCCTGACTCGAGGAGAGATGACGGTCATCCCCGACAATATAGGTTATCTGCCTACCATCAATGCTCCAGCGACACAAATGTCTACTGTCAACGAGGTGCTTAACCAGTCACTGAGCATCATGCAGTGCTTAGGCCTGAGGAAGATTGTCTGTGTCTTTGACCAAGCCCTGTATGCGAAGGCTGTCGAGATCACATGGAAACACCATGACAAGTTCCATGATATCATCGTTAGGCTTGGGGTATTCCACACCATCTGCACACTGCTGGCAATAATAGGAAAGCGTTTCCAAGATGCTGGACTCAAAGACCTCTGCATTGAGTCTGGCATGATTGCAGAAGGCTCAATTGCTGGTGTTATGGATGGCCGCAAGTACAACAGGGCAGTGCGACTACACAAGCTCCTGTATGAGGCTCTCATGCGACTGACCTTGATTGGTTTCCTGTCCTGGTTGGAAGAAACTCACAGGAATGACATGGTTCACCTGAATGAGACACTGAAGACCATTGACAGCCTTGGGAAAGAAGTCTCACAACATGCTTTGAAGGAGGTCCTCGAGAATAGCTCTTGTACACGCATCATGGATCTATTTGAAGTCTACCGTGAGTTCCTTAGAGGTGGAAACGGCAGCCTCTCGAACTTCTGGATGTCCTATTTGGACATGGTTGAAATCTTGTTGGGGTTCATCCGAGCATCCAGAGAGGGAGACTGGATGCTACACTTGGCTAGCATTCGAGCAATGATCCCATGGTGCTTTGCTTATGACAGGATGAATTATGCATGCTACCTCCCCTACTACTACGCCCAGATGTCTGAGCTGCCCATCACACACCCAGATGTGTACACAGAATTCATGGAAGGAGGCTTCTCAGTCCAACTGGGCTCCACCAATCCCTTTGGCCGAATCCCTGTTGACCAAGCTATAGGAGAAACGGTGAACAAAGACACCCAAACAGCTGGAGGGACAAAGGGATTCAGCTTGAAGCCAGGAGCTGTGACCAAATATTATCTCACAGCTGAGTATAGAAGCATGTACCTCAGACAGCTGAGAGACCTGACAGGTCAAGGCAGGTGCAAATGGTCTCATCCAGATCTACAGAGTCCAAGGATCAAGAGAGATGAAGCAGATGTCCAGTCTCTCATGGACCTTATGGAGAATAACTGGCTCAATCCTATGTCCCCTGATGAGATTGATTTGGTTAGCCTCTCCACTGGCAACATGGCTCCACCTGATGTGACCATAGACCTCTTGAGAGCTCTTGAGAAAGGAGAAGAGGCCTACCAAGCATTCCAGCAAACAAGGTTAGATGCAGACCCACCACCTGTGAAATTCCACGACAAGATGACCAAGCAAAGTCTGAAAACATTCTCCAATGTCCGCACAAAACAAGCTCATGGAAAGAAAGCACAGGATGTGGTTCTGAAGGCAGATAGAAACCTTTTCAGTCACATGATCCTGGTGGCTGAAAGCAGGAAGGTGAATCTGAAGGATGTCCTTGCCTACCCATTGGGCCCACTACCATGGGCACTGGCAAATGCTGATGGGTCCTTACGAAAAACAAACAAGGCTGCACTTGCCAGAGAGCTTGAAAAGAATGTATCTCCTGCAGAAGACATCCCAATCCCATCTACTTCCATCATTGATGGGATGAGCCTGGTCCAAAAAATGAATGGCAACAACAAAACCTTTGCACAGGTGGCAGAGTCAGCCTTGACCCAGGTCCTCCATGAGGGAGCACAGAGTGGGAGGATTGATGTTGTTTTTGATGTCTATCACCAGACTTCGATCAAAGATGCTGAACGACTGAACCGGGGTGGAGACATCACTCTCCAGTACAAGAATCTTGCAGCGGGACACCACGTCCAGCAGTGGAGAAAATTTCTGTGCAGTTCCTCCAACAAGACCAGTCTCATCAAGTTTCTGGTGGAAGAGTGGAAACTCCCACGATACAGAGCTATGCTGCATGGCAAGGTGTTGTACATGACCTGTGAGGAAACCTGCTACAAGTTGACAGAAGATGGGTGTGAGGAAGCAGCAGAACTGCACTCCACACATGAAGAAGCTGACACCCGTCTGCTCCTGCATGCATTGCATGCAGCAAATGCGGGCTCAAAGTCAGTTATCATCACAGCTGAGGACACTGATGTCATGGTGCTTTGTCTTGGCTTCCAGAAGGACATCACCTGTCCCATCTACCAGAAGTGTGGGACTCAGAACCGCACATGGTTTGTCGACATCACCAAACTGGCAAGTTCACTTGGAGACAGCATCTGTGACAGCCTAATTGGCTTACATGCCTTCACAGGCTGCGACACTGTCAGTGCACTCGCTGGTCAAGGGAAGCTGAATGCCCTGAAGATAGTGAGAAAGCACACTTCCTGCCAAGAGACTTTTAGTCAACTGGGACAGACATGGAATGTGAGTGATGAGCTGTTCCAGAAAATTGAGCAGTTCACCTGTCGGGTGTATGTTGCTAATAGCAGCACTGCTGAGGTGAACAAACTGCGTTACCAGCTCTTCTGCACCAAAAGGGGAGAGGTTGAGTCCAGCCAGCTGCCACCATGTAGAGACTGTCTCTTTATGCATGTTCAACGAGCCAACTATCAGGCAGCAATATGGAAGTGCTGTCTGCAGGCTTACCCTGTGGTGCCAAGCCCTACTGAGTATGGATGGACAGACGATGAAGGCAAGCTGGCCATTTACTGGGTGCGCTCCCCACCTGCACCAGATGTGGTCTTGGAAATGCTAACATGCAAGTGTGTGCATTCATGCAAAATGCCAAGCTGCATGTGCCTGTCAAATGGACTTCCATGCACAGACATGTGCAGGTTACAGACCTGCAGTAACCAAAAACAGCAGGATGGTCCAGAACTGGACTTTGAACTTGGGGAGTCAGATGATGAGAGAAACGAGCAGTTTGATGAATGACGGTGTGATGATTCTGATGGTATTACTGTGGTAGTAGTCTATTGATGCACAGGATGTTGATTCTGGACTTGGTTACCCAGAGCTTGATAACAATAATGTAACCATATTCACATATACCCATTACCCTACCCATTACCGTTACATATACCCACTAATGATATGGGATTACATGTATCATTGACTAAGTATATGTAAATGTCAATGTTGTTTAAAATATTAAAATAGTTCATTACCTCACTATGGTATTCCTTTTTATCATGTATTTTGATTGTGTATTTAAACAAATGTATAGAGACCAGTTTGTGACCTAACTGGCTTTGGTCTAGTTCTCATTTAAGGCTCACAATCACCTCACACAATGAAATAGTATGGGTATATTATACATTTCCTGAATCTTTACAGTCCTGTGAGTATTCCAGTTTTTGTGTTTTGTGTCCCTGATATTCCTAGATGCCACAGGGCTAAAAGAAAGTATATAGTTTAGGCGAACATTGCAGAAAGATGTGTGTTATTGATGGGTTGAAGAGCTCAAGTGACCTCTATATTTGTGAGAAATATCCACAACAGGGCTTGAATGAAAGCTAAGAAGGTCCCCTTTAAAATGATACCAACGACAATATTATAGAACATTGAAAAATGTCCTGACCATGAGGCTAAACCAGGATATGCACCAGCGTCTAAAATGCAATTTACTTTAGCGGGTGGTTAACTTCATGAGCTGATAACTGTGATACAGCTGCCACTCAGGAATGGTTATCATACCAAAATATCATCTACAGACATGGATCCTTTCAAAAATTATAAGTAAGTTTTGCCACCTTGAGTGTACCGAAATATCGTCTGGCCCATGGACTAAGAGGAAGATGCAGAGGACAGGAAGAGATGGAAACGAATGATCTGCTGTGCCGACCCCTGACAGGAGCAGCTGAAAGTAAGTTTCAGGTACCTGTCAAGAGCCTGGCTGCAGTGTTCTGGACCAGTTGCAGGTGGGACAGGAATTACTGACTAATCCCAATATACATGGAGTTGTAGTAGCCAAGCGGAAGGACATCGAAGTGTGGATGACTTTCAAGATTTTTAAAAGACAGAAATTGTTTGATTTAGGCAATAGTACGAAGCTGGAAAAAAACTGGCATTCACTACTGCATTAACTTACTTGTCAAACTTGAAGGCGGAATCAAATATCACACCAAGGTTTTAAACATGATGTTTGATAAGGGTGAAAAGGTTGCCAAGACTGTTTGTAAACACTTTAACAGAATCAGGGGGCCAAATAGGACAACTTCAGACTTGCCTTCATTCAGCTTTAGGAAGTTTTGTGCCATCCAGCACTTTATGTCCTCAAGGCAGTTCAGGAATCTGACTAGATTGGACAGGTTGTTTGGTTTCAGGGGGAGATCAAGCTGAGTGTCCCCAGCATAACAATGGAAGGAACTGCCATATTTTTTGAATGATTTCGCCAGGGGGGAGCATGTATATAGAGAAAAGAATGGAACCTATGATAGAACCTTTTGGGACCCTGCAGGAGATACTAGCTGGGGGAGAGGAAAAATTGCCTATGTTGATGGACGAGCTATTTTTGAGGTAGAAAGTGAACCAATTCGAGGCAGAGCCATCAAAACCAACCCCCGTACTGGAGATGTCACGATCCACAGCATCGAATGCTACACTGAGGTCAAGAAGAACTAGAATGGCACAGTCACAATAGCTGATAGGGAGGAGCAGGTCATTATACACTTTTAGCAAGGTGGACTCTGTGCTATGATAAGTCTTAAAACCTGGCTGAAATTTTTCCAAGATGTTGTTTTGGTGTAGACAGGGCAGCAACTGACTGAGGGGAACTTTTTCAAGAACGTCTGCCAGGAATAGAAGTAAAGAAATAGGTCTGTTGTTACTAGGCTTGCAACGGTTTTCGGTTTAAAACCGAACCGTACGGTCCGCCCTGTACGGTTCAATCCACCCTTATGGACCGTGGGTTTTCGGTTTTGCAGTTAAAATGTGCGAGAATAGTTGACAGGCTGAGACAGCCTGCTGCAGAAAACCCCGGCCCACGAGTAAATATCCAATTACTGTTAGCCCCCCACCCCCCACGTAACTGGAGCCGACAGTCGAGTTGAAAAGATGGCGGTAGCTCGCAGAAGCAGAAAAAAAAGTCATGGCGAGTGGAGGAGTAGAGAGAGAAAAGTTTGAAGAAGCACTGTCTTCATACAAATCTGGGGACATTTCGGGTTTGCTGTTGAATACAACGATGAAGGAGACAAAACAGTGGAACGAAATAACATTGTGTGCTGCAAGCATTGCTTGACCCATGTCCCGTACTACGCAAGTGGAAACACTTCCAATATGAGCCAGCATCTCCGCCGTCACCACCCAGATGTCTCGCTCTCTGGAAGCAGGACAGATGCACAGGTAACCACACCAGTGAAAAAACAACCGTCTATCGGAGATGCTTCCCAACAAACCTATAGCGCCAACTCAGAGAAACACAAAAAAATAACCCGTGCAGCGGGGTTGTTCATTGCTAAAGACATGCAGCCCTTTTCGGTGGTTGGAGATGTGGGCTTTCGTCAGCTAATGCATACGCTCGATCTGCGCTACGTCATTCCCTCCCGAACTTATTTCACCAACAATGTAATTCGAAACCGAACCGAACCGAAACCGTGACCCAAAAACCGAGGTACGAACCGAACCGTGGGCTAACCGGACCGTTGCACCCCTAGTTGTTACTAGGCAAGGTAGGGTCAAAGTTGGGGGGGGGGGGGGGGAGTTCGGAGGGGCTGGACCACTGTATTCTTGAAACAGGTTGGAACAGTACCAGTTGCCAGGGAGCTGTTGATAATGGAGAGGATGCTGGGACCAGCTATTTCAAAGACATCCTTCAGGAAGGCAGTAGGGACAATGTCAAGGGGCAGGTTGTAGGTTTCATGATGGAAACTATCTTTGTACAAGGGAGGGTAGCGCGATAAGTTGGAAACAGTCACATTTAGAAGAACTGACCAGTGAGACAGCTAAGTCATTGGTGGATTGGTGGTGGGGGGGGTTCATTCTAATATCCTAAACTTTGCTAATGAAACTTTTAAAAAATTCTTCGCATTTAGCAAGGGACACATCTAACTTGGTACTGGGGGTGAGGCAGATCACAATTTATGGTACTAAGTAAGACTTCGGGATTATGAGAGTTGTTGAAAATTAGGTCAGAAAAGTATTTTGCTCTCGCAGACTTAAGTGCTTCTTGATATTTGTGAAGATTATTGTTGAGTCAGGAAATTAGAAGCCTATCACTCTTCCACTTTCACTTGGATATTCTGCACTCCCTCCTCAGGGCTCTGGAGGAGTCATCAAGCCAAAGCAGACCTTTAGGCTCAGGCTTTTTCAATTCAAGGGGAGCAACAGTATTCAGAATAGAAAAGCAGATGGTATTAAATAAGAAAGTGAGTTCCTCAGTACTGAGATGGGGAGGAGAAGCCTCAATAGTGCAGGTATTAGGAACAGCTATGAGAGCTTCGGGGAACTTATTGGCAGCCGAAGAGAGATAAAATTTAGTATAAGAGAAAGGCAGAGATGAATCAAATATGACAGCATTCTGATCTGACAGAGAAGCACCAATTATACCCACATTGCAGATCGGAAAAACCAAATGATAAGACTAGGTCAAGTCTATCGCCTAGCTTTTGAGTGGGACCAGTGGTAAGAAGCAGAGCAAGATCAAAAGACTCAATCAGATGTATAAATTCACTTACGAGAGGCTTAGAGGGACAGCAAACATGAATATTAAAATCACCAAGAATCAGAACTCAATCAAAGTTGGGCATAGTGTTTGAAACTAAGTCCGTAAATTGAGTGATAAAGTATATATGTATTTTTGGCAGACAATACACATGAGCAATTAAGAGGGGATTGACCAGGTCCACTTTTAATTAATTTCACCTTGAAGCAGGGGAAATAATCAGAGTTCAGTAGGCGGCAATTAAAATATTTCTTAAACACAACAGCTGGGCACCACCCTCTGGGCACGGTGCATGTTAAAAAAGTTAGTCACCTAGACAGAGTTCAACAAGTGGAACAAGCTCACCAGTGGTCAGTCAGGTTTCTGTCACCAGTAAGAAATCCAGTCCATGGGTGATGCAAAATTCATTGAGAATAAAAGCCTTATTGGATAAGGCTCTCAGTTCGAACAGAGCCACTTTGACTGGGATAGCTGTATAATCTGACGACGGATCCCACAACAGAGGCTGGAGATTCTGGAAGATTACACCTCCTCGCTTCACAGTTAGCCTGGCGGGGGGCCTGCAGGGCAGCGGTCCGGCATCCAGGTCTGTGTCTGGGATTATCAGTTAGAGAAAGGCATCACTGGTCTCAAGGGAGCGCCGAGGAATGAAGCGATGTGGTTGACCAGGTCCAACATCGTCGAGCTGAAAAAGGTGTGCCGGTGCCAAGCGAGAGCGGGCAGAATTCCTGTTTAACCAAAGCGCCTATACATTTACTCCAACTCCTAGCTTTCCTAAATTGTTTCCTACAGTACAGCCACAGGGCTGTGTACATTTACCTTCCTGTAGTTGGGGAAATAGAGAGCGGTGAAAGCTTCTTTGTCAGGGATCCCGAGTGTATAAAGTCCATGACAGAGGCTCCACTATTCAGTAGTGTTTTGACGATCGTAGACAATAGTGGCTTGCACATCATCCATACACAGAGACACAAAAAGAGCCAGGACAAACAAGAACGCAAACAGGAGGCGATAAGAAGCCAACACAGCAACATGGCCATCTTTTCACATGAGTGGTTCATCATTTGAACCCTAATGTGCAGTCAAGGTAGGCAGCATAGGCAGTGCCTACCCTGTGATAATTTAATCAAAATAACCATACAACAAATTCATAACATATCAAAATCTCACTCTAGTTATAAGTATGCTGTGTTATAATGTATTTTTAATGATATTTTTGTCCTTGTTCTTTTTAAGTCCTTAAACCGAAGAGCGAAACGCCATATAGCGCACAAGCTTGCCTACTTTTTCAATCGGAAGGGTAGGCTTTTTTTCAGGACTGCCTTTAACGTTGTGAATTTCGGAGTTTGTGCATGTGTATTGCGTAGCTTCAGGCGAAATCGACGGATGAGGAAAGGCACTGCTTATGGCGGGAGTGCAAGGCAATCAGAGCCATCAAGGTCAAGTCAAGTCAGGTCAGGTCAGGTCAAGTCACGTCATGGAGAGATTCATGGAGAAAGACAGGCAAAGGGATTTCATCTTCAAGTGAAGGTAAGCCATCGATTTTGCGCTTTTACACTCGTGGCAGTGTTAAATTAATCTGTAAACATGTTTTTCATGTAGTGTGACTGTGTTGGACAAGTTAACATATAAATCCATCCATCCATTATCCAAACCACTTATCCTGCTCTCAGGGTCATGGGGATGCTGGAACCTATGCCAGGAGTCATTGGGCAGCAGGCGGGGACACACCCTGGACAGGGTGCCAGGCCATCTCACATGATTTTTAATTTGACTTTATTCTCTAAATTTTGACTTTTTTATAGAATGCTATCCGGCATCAGACAACCATCACTGAAATGCCCTCCCTATCAGCTGCACACACTCGTTATTTCACATCCTTATTATTAATAGCTCTTTAAACAATTATTTTGTAGATATGTTTTAATTAGTTTCGTTGTTCATTTTTACAAATCTATACAAAGTTTGCATTGATAGTTATAGAAATGTAGTGTTCACAAAGGTATGCAACTGTTTGTGTAGCTGAACTGAAGTGTTTAGTAAGGGATTTTACAAATCTATACATTTGAATTGATATTTATTGTTCATTTTTAGACCTCTAGTTTGCATTGATATCTATTGTTCATTTTTACAAACCAAAACAAAGGTAGAGTTCACAAGAGTATGCCACTGTTCTAACATTCATGCGCTTTTGCAATTGTGTAGCTGAACTGAAATGTTTAGCTGCAGTGGATGCTTGCATGCATGCTTTGCAGCCAGTATCATTTATAAAGCTTTTGTCACTTTGTGTTTTCTAAGATGTGAATCTTAGAATGATGGCTCAATGTGAAATTGAGTACTGTGAATGACTTGAGTACATGGGTCATATATGGCTTCTCAAGTCATACTTGGGAAGACATACACTTTTTACTTGTAGTTTTGCCGTTTTTTTTCTTCCCCAGACTGGCTCAAGGCATAATGCCACATTTTCTTTTCATTGATTGACATTCATTCATTCATCTCCCAGTAATACATCAAAAACAGCCCTGAAAGTTGTCAACCATTTTGAAGTATATAGATTTGTCCAAGTCATCTCAGTTTGTCTTCCATTTCTAGAAATCAGTGCAATTACTCATCTACTACTACTACTACTACTACTACTATTTTCGGCTGCTCCCATTAGGGGTTGCCACAGTGGATCATCCGTTTCCATCTCTTCCTGTCCTCTGCATCTTCCTCTTTCACACCAGCCAACTGCATATCCTCTCTCACCACATCCATAAACCTCCTCTTTGGCCTTCCTCTTTTCCTCTTCCCTGGCAGCTGCATATTCAGCATCCTTCTCCCAATATATCCAGCATCTCTCCTCCACACGTCCAAGCCATAGCAATCTTGCCTCTCTTGCTTCGCCTCCAAACCTCTCAACCTGAGCTGTCCCTCTAATATATTCATTCCTAATCCTGTCCTTCATCACTCCCAATGAAAATCTTAGCATCTTCAACTCTGCCACCTCCAGCTCCACCTCCTGTCTTTTCGTCAGCGCCACTGTCTCCAAACCATATAACATAGCTGGTCTCACAACCATCTTGTAAACTCTTGATGGTACACTTCTGTCACCAATCCCTCCTGACACTCTTCTCCACACACTCCACCCTGCCTGCAGTCTCTTCTTCACCTCTCTTCTGCACGCCCTGTTCCTTTCGACAGTTGACCCCAAGTATTTAAACTCATTCACCTTCATCACCTGTACTCCTTGCATCCTCACCATTCCAGTCCTCCCTCTCATTCACGCATAGGTATTCCATGTTGCTCCTACTGACTTTCATTCTTCTCTCCAGTGCATACCTCAACCTCTCCAGGCTCTCCTCAACCTGCACCCTACTGTCGCTACAGATCACAATGTCATCCACAAACATCATAGTCCACGGAGACTCCTGCCTTATCTCGTCCGTCAACCTATCTATCACCATTGCAAACAAGAAAGGGCTCAGAGCCGATCCTTGATGTAATCCTGCCTCCACCTTGAACCCATCTGTTGTTCCAACTGCACACTTCACCACTGTCACACTTCCCTCATACATATCCTGCATCACTCCTACATACTTCTCTGCAACTCCCGACTTCCTCATACAATACCAGACCTCCCCCCTGGCACCCTGTCATATGCTTTTTCTAAATCCATAAAAACACAATGTAACTCCTTCTGACCTTCTCTATACTTCTCAACCAACATTTTCAAAGCAAACATCGCATCTCTAGTGCTCTTTCGTGGCATGAAACCATACTGCCGGCTCGGTAATTGCCACCTCTCCTCTTCACCTAGCTTCTATTGCTCTTTCCCATATCTTCATGCTGTGGCTGATCAGCTTTATACCTCTGTAGTTGCTACAGTTCTGCACATCGCCCTTATTCTTGAAAATCGGTACCAATATACCGGTATATAAATCAGTGCAATTACTCATAAATAATATTGACTGTTCACTTTCACTATACAATTTCTGTGATTTTGTTTTTAAAATGTTTACAAGTTGTTATATTATGTAGTTGAACTGGACTGGGATCTAACTGCACAGGAGAAGCATTACTGATGGGATACATGCTATTATAGTATGTTTACCTTCTCACCATTTGTCACCTAATATGCTGATGTCACTTTGAATCTTATAAGTTTGCTTCTAAATCATTTTGGATAAACGCATGCCCTATTGCCCAAAGTGACTAACTGCTATTTCCACATGTACTGCCCAAAAACTAATGTTTTTAATTGATTTTTAGGTGACCTCAATACATATGATCTCAACACTGTCACCTCAGCACCCAGTTTATTTACATGAATTCACTCTCAGTTCTGCTATCAGTCATTATATTATACATCATAATACTTTAAATGAATTAATGAAGTGGTACATAATTTAAAGATATGCATTTGTATATTTTACATATATTTAATTTAAAAATTTTTTACCACAAATGTTGTTTCTTTGTGTTGTGGTCTTTTCAGGTAATGTTTCAACAATATTCACAAATAGTATCTCATCACTGCTGTTTTTAGTGACCACAATGAAATCCACAATGGTTTGGGAGCTCTAAGGAAAAGCAATGGTGTTACTTAGTCACTTCACAGCTATCAAAACCATATAAAACAAGAAAAGAAAAAAGTACTTCATGTATACTTTGACAATATTTTTGTTTAGGTTTTCATTTGGAATGTAGTTCAGCCAGGGGGGCACAATATTCTAGAATTCTGTGGCAGTTGGGAGAATGAAGAAGGATCAGATTGTTATAAAACATTAGAGCGCACAAAAGAATGTGATTTGGATTTGTGAATGCCCACTGCCTACTCAGCCCCTGACTGCACTGCACATCACTAATTATGTGTAAAACACAATTACGTTCAAAACGTGTGATGAGGTCAGTGGCTGGGTAGGCAGTGGCCATTCACAAATCAAAATTACATCCTTTTGTGCCTTGGATAAAGCGCTATATGTGTGTAATCCGTTATTGTTATTAAAGACAAGCCCTTTTACCACAAATGGGGTTAATTCAGCTGTGCTAGATGCTCTTCATAGCCTAACAGAGAGCTCTCTCATGTCTGATTTGCTGTCGTTACTGCTGCATTGTGACGAAGGCCAGCTGCTGGATTCTTAAGTACACTAGCATAAAGACAAATGTCCTAAAAAAAATGAATAAGTAAATAAAACATGCTTCAGTCCAATTTTTTTCAAATAGGTACTGCTGTCAGGAAGTCACCAGATAAAGGCAGGTGTCAGAGTTTAGCAAAAGGATAAAACTTAGGTTTGATGTGCCACAATACGACAAGTAAATATAACTAGCTGGCTAAATATCACAATATGACTGTTAAATATCATTGTGTAAGTATTAACTATCAGTGATGCTCAATGAAACAAAGAAATACACACAAAGCCCACCACTTTCTAGATTTCTTACACTTAGAAACACAGGAGACAACGCAGTGTTTCTGTTGTTATTTGACCCCCACCCCCTGCCCCAAAGACTTGGCTCCTACTCATTTAACTATGCAATGATCACACTAAACTGATATCTGATAGTGGTACTGAAAGAGTTTGGAAATGGCAGATGTCAGTAATCATCCTTCATCCATTACCTTTCTGTTTTAATGTTTGTATTGTCCGTTTTGATTTGTTGTTGTAATTCACATCTCTGCACAACAGAGCGCAGCAATCAGGTAGAATGAGACAAACTAAAATTATGTAAAAATTAAGTAAATTAATATCAGTTTGAGGATCCTGTGACCACACTGAAAGAGATAATGACCCATAAAATCATTACGATACCAATCCTAAAAACTAAATCAAAAAGACACCCATTTGTGTATCTGTATAAGTGTAAGAAAATGCATGTTTTATGTGTATGTATGCATATACATACACATGTGTATTTCTCATTTAAAACCATATCAACATTTCCCTGGACTGCTTTCTGCAGACCACCAAACAGATGGGACCGGTGAGCCGACTAAACGGTAAAGATACCTGCGTCATGTGAGGCCAGGGCACGGAGCATCTTCCCAGCACTACGGCGTGTCTGACGCTCCTTGTTACAGAGAAGCTCCATGAGGAGGTCCAACGCCCCACTCTCTTTGAACTCGCCCACCAAGGAGCCAATGCTGGCATAGGCACTGAGCACATGGATGATGTGTGTGATGCTGATGGATAAGTCGCTTCTCTTGGCCATTTGTCTGCGTGCACGGCACACCAAGTTCTTCACATCCTCCTTCATATCCGACAGCTCCACCTCATCAAAGGTGACATCTGCTGGGAACTCCGCACTGCTCCCCTGACCGCTCCCAGCCTCCGCCTGTGCCTGCTGTTGGCTCTGCTGCAGGGGGCGCTGTGTGTCTGTTTTCCTCTTGCCCAGCAGGGTGGGGCAGTTAGCATAAACATCCTCTGTGGACATCCACATCAGAATATTCTCCGTCTTGCTCTCCCCCAGGGTGGAACTACCCGCACTGCTCACCCCAGGGCTCCCTCCCCCTCCATTGCCCGTCTCATTGGACCCGCCTCCAGAGCTACCAGTGTCATCAACGGCAACTAAGGACCAGCGAATCAGATACTCAGTCTGGCCATCATGGGTGCGGCGCTGGCGAATCAGCTCCTCAGGGTAGGCCTGCAGCTTGGGGCCTAGCTGGACCAGCAGGTTTCCACTACGCCGCTCACCCACCATGGTAGCTGGTGGGAGAGAGAAAGGATGGATGTCATGCAGGTCAAATAGGAAATTAACTAGGCACCCATTACCAACATGCAAACAAACTGATACATACCACTGACAGACTAACACACAGTACCAACAAGCTGACACACAACCAAAACAACACATTCACCGTAACAGCACACATACTTTAATAACACACTCGCACTTTTGAGATTTGTGTTATGATTGAGAGATGTGCCTAGTGTCAGTCACTTTGATAGCTGTAAAAGTGTCACTGTCAATGGTTGCAGCCCATGTCAAATGGCCACATGGTCGCAGCATCGCCAGTTCGGGTCCGGCAGGCAACCTTTTTTGTAGGTCATGCCCCTCTCCCCCCCCCCCCATTTCCTGTATGCCTGTGCTGCCACTGTCCAATAAAGGTATAGAAATACCAAAAAAAAAACAACAAAAAAAAAATCTAAAGAAAAAAGTTTCACTGTCATAACATAGCCAATCATAATTCTTTTGCTTTGTCAATTACAAAGTGTGGTTTGTGGCTTACACCGCTGTTCCTTTCTGACATTCTAAATCTGACATTCAGAGAAGAAAGGTAACTTTTTCATCCATACGTTAAAAAAGCTAGCATCTTCCAACAATCACGAAGTTAATTGTTTTACGTGAAAAAAGCTTTCTGGAAA
Source organism: Lampris incognitus (assembly GCF_029633865.1). NCBI lineage: Eukaryota > Metazoa > Chordata > Actinopteri > Lampriformes > Lampridae > Lampris > Lampris incognitus. The sequence goes on along the minus strand of NC_079223.1, from coordinate 26,705,515 downwards.
TAAAACGTTGCTTTAACAGCATGGTAAAAAAAAGACAAAACTAAAGAGGTAGCCAAAACCAAACATGAATATTTGTATGGTGAATCTGTTCCGAGACAGTCCAACCAACATTAAAGTAAACAGTTCTAAAACCAGACAAGGTAAAAAAAAAAAAAATCAAAGCATTGAATTAGAGATTGACTTGGTGAATCTGCATATTGTTTAAGTCACACAGTAGGAGGTGCTGTTGGAAAAAATTGAACGAGGTCACGTTTCCCGAGCCTCCGCCAAGTAGTGGCAAGTTATTAAAATTAAAGCACAGTTCTACTTATTTTATGGAAATACTAGTATATTAACAGTATCTGCCGATCCCTACTGCTCTTTCCAACGACAACTTTAACGGCTGTAAACCACTTTTGAATGACTACTGAGGCAGGCCTTTGACTTTCCTGAGCCAGCTAACACCATCTGGCGTTGACCAGAGATGCAGACATAATTAACCCTCACAAACACACTTTCTGTCACGTAGGGATTTGTTTTGCTCGTGGGTGAAGCTCATGTCATATACCTCTCCAAATTGAAGCAGGAAGTGAGTAAATTATGATGCTAAATAAAGACAGTACTTCCCTGCTAGCACTCCCGCAAACATCACTCGCTAGCTACTTTACCACTAACGGAGCGACTGTCACATATATATCACATATATAATAAATACTGCATTTTACCAATTGGTCTATAAACTGAACATCTCTATCAAGAGTACTGTAACGTGCACGGATAAATACACTCGCTGGCCCTTGGCTAATGGGTCGGACCCTTTAGTCAACTGGTTAACGTAGTGCCCGTGGTGCGGGAGATCCGGGTAGTTGCTCGTGGTGCAGGAGATCCGGGTTCACGTTCCGGCTGCAGCGGTTCCCGGACTGCCCCCCAAATTCGCTCAGAAGTGGGATGGTGAGAT